>NW_005434511.1:14164-26813 GCF_000315625.1 Guillardia theta CCMP2712
TCATAGCGCATGTTGGAAACAAGATAGTCGACGATGACTTGGCGTCCTTGGAGTAGGATGTCGGGAGGAGGGAACTTCAGATCAGGGCAGCCTTGCAGTTGAAGTTCAAAGAGCGCAGGTAGGTTGGCAAGGAAGGTAGGCAGCCCCTGCATTTCATTGTTGGAGGCCCAAAGGTGCCGGAGTCTCTTGAGACTCTCGATGCAGCGGGGGAGCTGGAAGAAGCGGTTCCCTGAGATGTGGAGGGCCGTCAGGAGGGAGCAGGAGGAGAGCTCGTCGGGAAGAGAGGAGAACTGGTTGCAGGTGATCGAGAGCAGCGTCAGGGAGGAACATCCTCCGATCTCCGACGGCAGCGATCGGACCTGGTTCTGGTCCATGCGCAGCTTCTGCAGCGCGTGCAGACACCCGACGGTCCCGGGGACGTAGACAATCTGATTCCTCGAGATGTTGAGAGACTCGAGGTTTGTCAGGCTCTGGAGAACATCGGCGGAGACGGTGGAGAGGAGGTTGTGTTGTAGAGAGAGCTTCCTGAGGTTGAAACAGTGCTTGATATCAGCCGGCAGCACTTTGATCTCGTTGAAGGGTATCCTGAGCTCGATCAGTGTCTGCAGGTTGCCGATCTCGGCCGGAAGGTACAGCAACCCGTTGTTGTGCATGTGAAGAACTTTTAGATCCTGCATCTTGCCAATCGAGCTTGACAAGAACATGATCTTGTTGTCCCGCGCTTGGAGATGCTGCAGGTTCTCAAGTGTGATAATATCCTCGGGCAGTCGCTGCAGTGACAGTCCTGATATGTTCATGTACCCTGTCTCCTTCACACATAAGTAGGACTTGCGGATGTACGCTAGGGTAGCCATGGTTCCCTGCAGCAGAATCTCGTATGGAGGGTTGACCATGTAGCGCGAGAATGGTAGGGAAAGTTTGACAAGGCGTGTCATCGCACCCATGACAAACGGCAGCGACTGGAGCTGTAAGTTCTTGAGCGAGAGGTCGGTAAGGTCAGTGAGCCGCTCGATGCTGGGAGGGAGGGAGGAGAAGTAGTTGCCGTCCAGGTAGAGGGAGGTGATGCTGGGGATGGAATAGATCTCCACAGGGAACGACTTCAGTCCCAGCCCTCTCAGATCAACCACTCTCGATTCCCTTCCTTGGTAGATAGCATTGAGGTACCTAACCACAAGACTCGCCTTCCTCTCGCAGATTTCTGGGTTGGGCGACACCATCTCAGCCACGTCTAACGTCAGCGCGTCCAGGAGGTAGAGGTTGCCCATCTCCAGCGGGAGGATCGTGACGTTGTTCCCTTCGAGCCAGAGCTCCGTCAGGCTTGTCAAGTTTCCTACCTGGACGGGGATGATGGTTATGTCATTGTTGTCCAGCCTCAACGACTGCAGCTGAGCCAGATGCTCGCAGAGCTCCCGCGGCAGCCGCCGGATCCGATTATAGGACAGCCACAGGTCCCGCATTCTTGACATGAGCGTGAGAGCAGTTGGTAGCTCCTCCACTGAGTTCTTTGACAGCACCAGCCGCGTCAGGCTCGTCAGCCCCAGCACTTCCTGCGGAACGTGGAGCAAGTTGGTCCCCATGAGCTCGACGCTCGAAGTTGCTCTGCTGCGCAGGATAGCATCGAAGTACTTCTGGATCCTAGGGAACCCCGCAAGGCTGATCTCGGGAGGAGGAGTTTGCAACTTTTCTAGGTCGATGTCGAGCTTGAGGAGGTTGGTCATCCAGCCAATCTCGAGCGGGAGGGAGGCGATGGGGTTGCCGACGACGTTGAGACGGGTCAGGTTGGTGAGAAGGTAGAGGTTGTCGGGGAGGAGACAAGCTGGTTGCTGATGACTGAGATCTCCGTCAGAGACGTTAGAGCAGTGATGGAGGCAGGAAACGAGCGGAGGCAGTTGTAGTCTGCGTTGAGGTACTTGAGACTGACCAGCTGGGCGTTCGCTCCAGCCCCCTGCGCCGACTTCCCCTTGCTCGGCTGCTTGCCGTGGACAGGGGAAGACTGCTCCTCCTCCTCCTTGCCCTCTGACACCTTTCCGGTCAACGACTGCATCCTGTTGTTGGCGATCAGCAGCCGCTCGAGGTTGGGGATGGGGAGGATTTCGTAGTCGATAGACTCAAGCTCGAGGGCTCGGAGGTCGAGCGTGTTCGACGTCTGGCAGCGGAAGAGGCGGGAGAGAAAGTCAAGGATTGATCGCAGGCCCCTGGCGACGATCTCGGGAGGAGGCATCCTGAGCGGGTTGTCGTGGACCGTCAGCTCCTTCATGGAGTCGCTCTGGCACAGGTCGATGGGCAGTGAGAAGATAAGGTTCTGGTGGGCCAGCAGGGATTTCAGCTGAGGAAGGTGGCCAAGGCCCTCCGGCAGCTGCTGCAGGCGATTCTGTGACAGGTTTAGCACCGTCAAACTTGACAGCCTCGAGATGCTGCTGGGCACGTGCTGGAGCTTGTTGCGGTGGAGGTCCAGCAGCCGGAGGCCCGTCAGGCTGCCGATGGTGTCAGGGACGAGCCGGAGCTCGTTCTGCGATCCCAGCAGGCAGGTCAGCTGGGCGAAGCGAGAGATGCCCTCTGGAAGCTCCTCGAGCAAGTTGCAGGAGAGGGAGAGGCTGACCAGCTGGGTCATACCGTACGCCCACCTGTCTCTCCTCACCCTCTGCTCGCTCCACTCCTCGCCGGGGCGGGGGAGGCCGCGGTAGACGATGAGGGGGAGGCGAGCGAGCGAGAAGCTGTCGAGGTTGAGCCGATCCCCTTCGGCGTCAGCCAGCATGTCCCTGAAGGAGCAGGCGGGAGCACAGCTGAGGATGTTGTCGTAGAAGCGCATCATGACGGTGAGGCCCTGGGAGAGGATGTCTTCGGGCGGAAAGATGATGGCGTTGTCTCTGTAGTCGAGGACTGACAGCTTCTTCAGCAGCGCGATCTCTGGTGGGATTTCTGTCAGCCTGTTCCCCCTGATGTTCAGATTCTCGATCATGATGCACTTGAAGATGCTCGGAGCGAACACGGTGAGGGAGTTGTTGGCGAAGGAAACGTCTCGGAGACAGGGGAACGAGTCCATGAAGGCAGGCATAGCCTCGAGCTTGTTTCCTTCCAGGTTGAGGTATGTCAAGCTCGCCAGCTCTGCCATCTTCTCTGAGATGATCTTGATGTGGTTGTCAACCAGCGACAAAGACGTCAAGTTGCTCAGCGTCGAGATCCCGTCGGGGATAACCCGCAGCAAGTTGCTGTCCATGACAACCTCTCTCAGCTCGACAAGGTTGTAACTCTCCCTCGGCCACTGGATCAGCTCGAAGCTCTTGAGGGAGAGGGAGCGAGAGGACCGAGCTGTGTACAAGGCTTTTAGGAAGGAGAGGACCACGTGCGGGGACGGCCCCTCCCTCCCCTGCCTGCTTTCTGTCTGCGCTGCCTCCCCCCTCCTTGGCAGGATGGTCTTGATTATCTCGAAGGGAGGAGAGACCACTGGGTTCGAGAAGACGTTCCAGGTGACAAGGTTGCTAAGAGCATGCAGCTCTGGGTACAGCACAGGGACCTTGTTCCGAACCAGCTCCAGCTCCGTCAAGTTGGTCAGGGAGGAGAGGAAGATAGGGAGGTCGTCGATGCGGTTCTGTGAGAAGGACAGGGAGGTCAGGTCGGTGAGGAGAGTGAGTTGCGGAGGGAGCGAAGTGAGCTCCAGCCTGTTCAGTTCAAGGCATCGCAAGGACGTCAGCTGGAAGACCTCCGAAGGGATCTCAGAGAGGAAGAAGTCGCTGAGAATGCAGACTTGCTCGTCCTCTGCTTCGAGCATGCTCGCAAGGTACGCCAGGATGTTCTCTGTGCAGTGCCTGGTGATCTCGTTACAAGGTGACGTCAATGGGAGCCCTTGGATCTCCAGCGATGTCAAGCTCCGCATCCTTGCAAGGCATCGTGGAAGAACTTTGATGCGATTTTGAGACACTGCCAGGGTTCGCAGCCGTGAGTGTGTGCTGAGGTCATGGGGGATGGAGGAGATACGGTTTCTCCTGACCTCCAGCACTTCCAGGTGAGGCATCTGAAGACAGATGCTGCTGTCGATGACAGTCAGATCGTTCCCGTCCATGTTCACCCTGATCAACTTGCTCCACCCGAGCACTTCCGCACAGATCGCCTTCATCGTCGTCAGGGTCCTGCACCAGCTCCAGTCCAGCACGCCAGTGATCATGGCGACTTCGCTCGTCAGGTAGTAGCGGAGGATGTGAGCTGTGCTTGCTGATCTCATCTCAGCTGGGGGAGTCTCGAGCCTGTTGTTGGAGATTGACAACCTGGACAACATGGTGGGAGAGAGATGCCCGAGCTCTATGGGGAGCCGCGTGAGCTTGTTGTCGTTGAGGTACAACACAGTCAGGTTGCTCAGAGTTCCGATGCTGGGAGGGAGAGTCCTCAGCTGGTTGTGAGAGAAGTTGAGAAACGTCAAAGTTGACAGGCGGGAGATCTCAGGTGGGATGTTTGACAGCCTGTTGAGCTCGAGCTTCAGCTGGAGCAGCTGGAAGTTGGTGGACAGCAGGATTTCAGCTGGGATGACCTCAAGTCGAAAGTTGCTCGCGTCAAACTCCTTGGTGACGCGGGCAGTCCGCAGCCTCGAGAGCCACATGGCGAGCGGGTTGGTAGCCGAAATTCCGTTGTGCCATTGTTTGGTCTTCTGCTGCATGACAAGAGCATGTTCAACAACTTCAACAGGATGTTGATCGAGGAAATTGTCTTGTATGTTCACTTCCGTCAACGAGGTCATCACTCCGAGGATCGGCGGCAACCTTGTGATCTGATTGTTGGAGACCGACAACTCTGTCAGCGCTGTCATGCCGCCGATGGTAGGAGGGAGAGTCGTGAGGAGGTTGTAAGACATGATGAAGGTCTTGAGACTGTTCAACTTGCCGATCTCGAGCGGAAGACTGCCGATCTTGTTGTTTGAGAAGTTCAAAAGCTTCAGCCAAGTCATGTGCTGTACGCTAGCTGGAACACAGTCGATCATGTTCATGTTAAGGAACAAGTTCACCAGGTTGGTGAGTTGCAGGAAGCTGCTTGCAAACTCCTTCAGTCTGTTGCCAGCGAGGTTGAGCGTTCGCAGCGATACCATCCTCCTCATCTCCAACTCGATCTCATCAAGACTGTTGTAAGAGAGATCCAACTGAACAATCGTCGAGCAAGTGAAGAACTCTGCGGGGATCCTGCCGATGTAGTTGTGAGACAAGTCGACAATCTTAATGTCCTCCACGTCCGCAATGGCCAGGGGAAAGCTCTTCAGATCGCACCCGGACATCGCCACTTCCCCGTTGGAAGAAGCTTCGGCGAACAGCTTCAAGAACCTGATCATGGCTGGGATGCCGAGCTTGACGATCTCGAGGGGAGGATGGGTCAGGTTGTTGCCGTCCAGCTTGAGCCTCTTCAGCCCAGTCAAGTTGCCGATGTCAAGAGGGAGGAACGTCAGGAGGTTGTTCTCGAAGTTGATCTCGGCAAGGCTGAAGCACTTGCCCAGCGACTTGGGGAGGGTTCGGAAACGGTTCTCACGCATGGAGAGTATGGTGAGGTTTGACAACTTGGAGAAGTCTCGGGGGAGAGAAGAGATGAAGTTGGAGTCGAGATTCATCTCGATCAAATCGAAGAACTCGCTGCCAGCGATGGTGATCTCAGGAGGGAACACAGACAACCCGAACTTTGCGAGGTTCAGCACGCCACCAACGTAGAGATGGTCGGAGATGAAACACTCCTGCTGCTCCCTCGCCGCCGACAGCTGGTGGAGGTAAGAGAACCAGGTCAAGAACGGCTGAGCAAGGATATCCTTGGGAGGGCTCCAGACTATGTTGCCTTCGATCTCGATCTCTCTTAAGTTTGTGAACTGAGAGAAGGACAAGGGGAGGCGATCAATCAGATTGTCCATCAGGTTCAACTTTCGTAGACTGCCCAGGTCCGCCAGCCCCTCCAGTCCAGCACACAGCCTGTTCGAGGACAACGAAAGCTGATCGAGAGAGCTGAGCTTGTACAAGCTCGACGGCAGCTGGCTGAGCTCGTTGCAGTCGAGGCTGAGACTGGAGAGGTTTGACAGCCGTTGAAACTTGTCGGCGATGGTGTGGATGCGGTTCATGGTGAAAGAGGCAACTTTCAGACTCGTCAGTCGGAACAGGGAGGAGGGAAGAGCGTCGAGCAAGTTGGAGTCAAGGTACAACTCAGTCAGTGACGTCAGCATTCCGAACTCCTCCGGCAAGTGCTGGAGCCCGTTCTGTCGGAGGTCAAGGGCCGTCAAGACGGTCACATGCTGGCTGAGGAAAACTTCTTGGGGGACAGAAGTCAGATTCCACCTCCTCAGTTCCATCTCCTGCGTTTTTTCACAGCTCGTGACTCGTCTCATGAACTCCAAGGTTGTCTGTATGCCGAAACTCCAGATCTCCATAGAGGGAGAACGCATGATATGGCTGTCGAGCCTGATCTCCACCAGTGTCGTCATCACGTGGAACTCGAGCGGGAACAAGTCGATCTTGTTCATGTTGATGTACAGCTCCTGCAACCTTGGGAACAGGTGGATGATGTCGACAGGAAGAACTTCGAGATCCAGACCAGACAAGTCCAGCACCTGAGTCGTCCAGGCGATGTCAGCTCTGCGAAGAAACTCGACAATCTTCTTAGTCCCGAGGGCTGAGATGGAGGGAGGAGGGAACGAGAGATGGTCGGGGCTCAGTTCAAGCTTCTTCATCCTCCTAAGGCGGGAGAGCTCGACTGGCAGGGCAGTGAGCGGGTTGTCCTGGAGCGAGAGGTGCGTCAAGCTCTGAAGCCGCTCGATCTGTGCTGGGATCGTAGCGATGGAGTTGCTCTGAAGCATCAGAATCTGCAGCAAGTCAAGATCTCCTATCCTTGCAGGGAGGCTCTTCAGCTGGTTGTTGTTCAACCTGATCTGAGTCAAGAAACGGATATCCCCAATGGCCTCAGGGAGGGTAGCGATCATGTTGTACTCTAGCCAGAGGATGCGGATGCTGGTGATCCGAACGTCGCTGAAGATGGAGGGAGGGATCTCCTTGAGACTAGCATTGCTCAGGTCGAGCTTCAGTGATTTCTTTGCGAGCTCCTGCCGCTCCTTGAGCAGCTTGTTCAGTTTGGCTGCTGCTGAGCTCTTGGACAGCGTCGACATGGCGGAAGCAGAAGTCTTATTCAAGCTCTTGCGCTGAGTTGCTTCCATGATCGTCGAGCTCATTCCAGACTTGCTCTGATTCCTCGCTCCTCTTCCGTGATCTTGGCTTGCAAACGATGTCGTTTTCGACTGGCCCTTCCTCTCTCCCTCCTTCGGCTTCTCCTCCTCCTGCTCCTCCTCGTCCTCACGCTCCTGCTCCTCCTGCTTTTCTTCTCTCACCTTCTCTCCTTCACCCATTCCTCTTTCATCCGCCATGGCAAGGGCAGCAGGAAGACCAGTGACCAAATCTTCATCGCGTTGCTCCCCCTTCTCATCTTCCGCACTGCCCTCCCTTCCACCGCCATTTTTCGCCTCTTCCCGCACTCTCAAACTATCCTGCTCCTCTTGCTCCTCTTGCCTCGTTCTGACCCCCACTTGCAGCACTTCCCCAGCCTTCCCTTCCTCCGTTCTGCTTCCTCCTCCTTCCGCCCTCCTCCGCCTCTTCTCAGAGATCTCCAGCAAGAATTCTTCCGCACGCGCCCGCAGCATCTTAGCAACCTTCTCAGCTCTCTGTATGTCGCTGCGAGATGCTCCTTCCTGTATCAACTCCGTCCAGGAGCGGTCTGCCTTGCTCGCTTCTCTCAACACCTCCACCCTCAAGCTCTCTGCCTCTTCCACATCCAGCGAAGCAAGATCGCACTCGAAGAACGAGCGACGATGATCATCAGCAGCTAGAACATCCATGTCCTCCTTCCCTTCCCCCGAGATCCTCTCCCCTGCTCCCTCGGACTCTATCGCGCTCTCGATCCATTCCCGCACCATTGCCTCCATCATGGCCGGCACTTCTTCGCCTCCCGCCTCCCTCGCCCCTCCTTCCACGTTCTCCGACGTAGTAAGCTCTACCCCTTCATGCTGTACCTCCCCATGCTCCACCACCACCACCACCACCTCCTCCTCCTCCTCCGTCACCATGGAACTCGCTTTCTGGGCCAGCAGAGGCAGCAAGGCTCTAACTCGATGCCCTCGGAAGACAGCCTGTATGGTCCGAGAGGACTTTTCACGGAGGTGCAAGGCAAAGGGGCAGCTGCTCTCCAACAAGAACAACTTCATCTCCCTCTGTTGCTCCTCAGGCATCTCCTGCACCCTGTTGAGAACATCGGAGGCAGCAGCTTCTACATCCTCATCCTCCATCTCTTGCAGCTCGAGGATGAGATTCCTGCACACGCTCGTCAATCCTGCCATCATGTTCAGCCTGCTCACCTCAACATTCTCTCCCAGTTGATCTTTGACTTCTCTTCACGGAACATCTTTCTTCGCTGAAACAACCCTCTCGCCACGTGACATCGGTAGGATCTCTGCAGACACAGGGAGCTCGTGTGTCGTAGGACCATAACGACCTCGTCGTCCAGCGAGTGCTCATGAAGGATCTCGACAGGCGTCGTCCCTGACAGCCTCATCGCAATCAACAGGTCGTCCCCTCGCTCTCTCCTGAGCGTTCCAGTCTCTTCCAGCTCTCGAGATGCAGCAGTGATCTTGGTGAGGATGCGTTGGTCAGCAGCGCTGCCGTCATCCCTCGGGAGCCAGCGGGAGACAAGCTGAAGCATGTCTTCCGTCCATGGCGAAGAGTCTGGGAGCGGAGGTAGCCATTGCTTCGCAAGGATCAAACCTTGCATTGGAAGCAGCGAAAGGAAGGTGGGTCGAATCCCCTCGCCTCACATGCTTCCTGCTTAGACGTCTCCCTCTCGCCCTCGCATCCTTCGACCGATAGTCTGCATCATCTCGTACCGGGGAAGCGCAAGCTTGCAGTGCTGAACCAGACCCTTCAAGCTGATCCTACAGCTTCCAAGATGCCAATGCATGGCAGTCGCGTTGAAGCATGAATTCTTCTCTCGCCGCCCAGCATCTCATCTGTGCCTCTTCTCCAGCCTTCCCGCTCCTCTCCTCTCCTCTCCTCTCCTCTCCTCTCCTCTCCTCTCCTCTCCTCTCCTCTCCTCTCCTCTCCTCTCCTCTCCTCCTTCTCCTTCCCCTTCCCTCCCATCTTCTCTCATCCATCCCTACAGCATGGCGCTGCTTCACCGCCCTGGTTTCATGGCCGGTAGTTGAATGGTCATGGGGGGGATGTGGCTCCGGGCCTCTTGGGCCGGACTCCGGGCCCGGCCCGAACTCTCTCAGTGCCAGGATTCGAAGAAGCCTTTGACTTTTTTTTTTTAACCTCAACGGCTCCCCCGCCCCCCTCCTGCGTCCACTCGTTTCCTAGAGCATATTGCTCCTGCTCCTGCTCTCCTGCTCCTGCTCCTGATCCTGCTCCTGCTCCTGCTCCTGCTCCTGCTCCTGCTCCTGCTCCTGCTCCTGCTCCTGCTCCTGCTCCTGCTCCTGCTCCTCTTGCTGCTCCTGCTCCTGCTCCTCCTCCTGCTCCTGCTCCTGCTCCTCAAGCTTCCTTCTTTATCACCTGAGTTCTGTTCGCCTGTCTATGGCGTGAGCCAGTGCGAAGGTATCAGTTCTTTCGCTTCGCGTGCAGTCAGCAGCCATGAGCCCTCGTTCTAAGGGACGACCTTTCAGCGCAGCGCCAGGTCACTTACCTTCATGTTGCTCTGGGGAAGGATTGACTTTGACTGGAATGACAGGGCTGGATTCAAAGATGAACCTGTAAGTTGAATTTCTGTATGTCAAAGTTTCGATCGGATGTGAAGATGATCATGCAGGTTGAGCCATGATCAGCTCCCGAGGCGCGCCAAGACGCCTGTCAGCATGTTTGGTCCCATATCTGTGCATGTAGGACAAGAGACTGATTTTACTCCATTGACGTTGACTGCGATGTTTGTTGGCAGGAGGAAAATTTGAGCAAGGGGAGACGAGTCGGCCGCCGGTTTATAGAGCCGCGTGTTATGACTCAATCCAAGATATCGAAGATGGTCGAAACCATGCAGGTATTATGCAATTTGTCTCCATCAAGACAAACTGCACAGTTTGTCTTGATTTGAATGTTTCTTGCTCTATCCGTGCTTCTGACATCCTTGTACAAGGATGCGATGGGAGAGGTGGACAGGAAGGATGTGGGAGAGTGGGAGTGGAGAAACATTCATACAGCTCCCGTCTCCAACATGATGACTGCCGCTCCCCGGTCTCAGTGCAACAGCGCTTCTGGTTTGGGCTCGGTCAGCGAGATTGTGAATTGAATGAAAGGTGTTGATCTGACTGGTTTTGTAGATGATAAAGGAGAAGGAGATTGACGTGAATACTTTGCTTCTTACCCTCATGCTGTACTTCTTGACTTGTACGTCACTCTAGAGTTCTCAAGCATCCCGCTTGAATTTTCCTCGCGCTTGGAGTGCGGACGGGACCCCAAATCATCGGCAGAGGTACCGCGAGCGTTGCGATCTGAATCATCTGTGACTGTGCGAGCAGGAAACTAGACCTGTCGAAGAGAGCGTGGAGTGCGACGGATGATTCGAGTGAGAAGAGGGGGAGGAGGAGAGAGGGGGGAGGAGCGGAGGAGAGGAGAGGGAGAGGAGGAGAGGGGAGTACGTGTGTGTAAGTGTGTGAGAGAGATAGAGGTGAGAAAGAGAAGACAGGAGAAGGAGGGGAGAGGAGAGGAGGAGGTAACAGTGGTGGGCAGAGGTCACTGAAAAGGTGAACCCTTGGTCAACTGGGAATCCCTTCGTCCTATCCAAGAAGTACAGCAAAATCTCCTCCTTCAGCAAGTACCAGGTAGGAAGAGGAGCAGTGGAGTCAGACTGTCTGATGTATGTATGACAGGATTCTCTCGAGGACTCACTCGGACCGCTGTTCGACAGGCCGCAGTCAGGTCTGTTCTGCTAACCTTGCTGTTGTGATGTTGCTAACTTCTCGGGTGACGCTGTTGGTGCAGCGATGCAGTTTGTTGATCTCGACGATGAGACGAAGAAAAGGTGAGAGGAGGAGATCGAGAGATGTTTTTGTTTTGTCTGCATGGATGTTGTTTCAACCCTTGGATCTTCCGTTCTCTTTTCTTCTCACATCCTTGAACGCATCAAGTCGTTGTGTATTTGTACGTGAACGAAGTACGTTGGTTACGCATGCATGTGTTGTATGATTGAATGTATGCCCGTAAATTTGTCCGTCACTCTGCTGTTCTTGACATCCTTGCCCTTGCTTGCTGTGTCTTTGTGATACTTTCTTCAGAGCTCCGTCCTCCCTCGTTGCCAGAGCCGTCGCCTCCTCAAGAATGACTGTGAGACTCGCGAGAGAGGAGGAGGAGGTTGACGGAGGTTGAAGGTGATCGAAGACGATGAGGAGATACAAGACTTTAGAAGAAAGTTCGAAGAGATTGAGGACGACTTGGAGGTGAGATGCTGGTTTGGAGAAGATGTCTGGCATTATGATGATGCTGACTACGACAATGACGAGGAGGAGGAGGAGGAGGAGGAGGAGGAGGAGGGATGATGATGATGATGATGATGATGAAGAGGAGGAGGAGGAGGGATGTGCAATCGTTGCTGGTTAACAAACTTTCATTGAAGATGACATCAAAGAAAAATCGCTTTGAAGTTTCAATCTTCTATGATGGAAAACTCACCAACAACATGGCAAAATCACGATCAGTTCTCACAGTGAGTACAAACATCACAACGTTCCTTCTTCTCCTCCTCAGCAAGTTTGCAGGAGATCTTTCTTGCCTTCTGTGGGCTTCAACAAAACTACGGAGGAACAAACAGTTTTTCTGAGAGGTGAGACTTCGATGGAATGAACATCAAGACAATGTTTTGTACACATATCAGGAGCCTGCCCATGTTCTGTAAAAGTGTTTGTTGACAGTGTTTCAAGATTGTCCTCTCTGTGAACTTTTGAATGAACATGTCTTACCACAGAGCTGTCTCCCTCAGCAGCATTGGATACGCAGAGTTTGGAATCATGGTCAGAAAAGATGATGTTAGTCGTTCGCAACTTGATGTTGTTTACAGATGAAAGAATTTCTTCCTGATTTCGACATCGACTATGAAGAGGTTTTCTTGAACTTATTCTATCAGTCTCCCTTTGCTAAGAACCTCTCCTTCACTTTCATTGTCTTCTCTCCCATCTAAACTTTTCCCGCTCTTTTACATTCCTCACACAAATCAACCCATGTACCACATGAATGTCAAATCTATCCAAATCAAACCTTTTTCCCTTTCACATTTCTCCCACGTTTCCCTCACACTCCTCCCGAGTGTATACTCCTCTATAATACCTCACCTGCTTCTCTCATACTTTTCCTTCATATCTCCCTCTTGTACATCACTTACATCTTTCAGACTCCTTACAATATTTCTCCCACCTTTCTTCACTTTTCTCCTTACATATTTTTCCCACCTTTCTCTTTCACTTTTCTCACTTGCCCCGCAGATTTTCAAGGTTTTCACCGTCACCAAGCAGAAAGGTGTTCCCAGCACTTTCAAGTGGGAGAAAGAGTGGGGGGTAGACCAAGCTGTCACAGACATTAGGTGATTTGATTCCATTTCCTCCTCCCTCCTCCCTCCTCCCTCCTCTTCTTCCTCCCTCCCTCCTCCTCATCTCCTCCATCCTCCTCCTCGTCCT
>NW_005434511.1:26913-65891 GCF_000315625.1 Guillardia theta CCMP2712
TCCTCCTCCTCCTCCTCCTCCTCCCACTCCTTCTCTTCCTCCCCTTCCTCACTCTCTTGCCAGGCATCTTGACTTTCGCGAGTTCATTTGCTCGCTAGTTCGACTCGCCGCCTTCATCTTTGACGTCCCCACGTTGGCCGACGCGCTCAACCTTCTCGTGGTGCGGAAGCAGGAGGGGGAGGGAGGAGGGAGGAGGAAGAGGAGAGAGGGAGAAAGAGGAGGGAGGAAGGACTTGGAGAAGGGGCGAGGATGAGGGAGGAGGTGAAGGGACGAGGAAGCAGGAGGGGAGAGGAGGAGGGAGAAGGGAGGTAGAGGAAGGGGAGGAAGGAAGGAGGAGGAGGAGGAGGTGGAGGAAGAGGAGGAAGGGAGGAGGAGGAGCAGGAGGAGCAGGAGGAAGAAGAAGGTACATGTGCTAACGAGGAGGCAGGAGGAGATGGACGTGGGGATGGGGCTGGTTGAGATCAAGAAGAGGCTGTCGTACATCAAGAGGTGCAAGCTCGGGTTCGGAACCTGGAAAGACGAGACCAACGAGTACAAGCTGCCGAACAAGCCCAAGGGAAGGAGCATGCGCGCGAGGAGAGACAAGAGGAGGAGGTCGAGCATGTTCCATGTGAGCTTGTCCTCGTGGTAGCTGCACGCGCTGACGACGTTGAGGTAGTTGATGGACATAGGAGACGACAAGCTCGTTGACGCCTGCCTCCTCCTCCTCAAGTTGTCTGGTGAGCGGATCAAATCCTTCCTTGTTTCCTCCTCTCCCTCCCTCCCTCCTGCTTCTCCTGCTTCTCCTCTCTTCCCGCTTCCTCCTCCTCCGCCCTCCCCTTCCTGCTCTTCCTGCCCCTGTTCCCCTCGCTCCTCTTCGTTTTGTCTCTGCTGCTGCTGATCCTCCTCCTCCTCCTCCTCCCCTCCCCCCCCCTCCGTCTTTCTATCCTTCCATTCATCTCTTCCAGGTGACAAGACTTCCACCAACTGGGTGAAGTTCGAAGCTCAGGCCCTCGCGTGCTGTGTGCCGCTGACAGGTAGAGAGAGAGGAAGAGAGGGGAGAGGGTGCAGAGATGAAGGCAGGCAGGCAGGCAGGCAGGCAGAGCAAGGAGATAGGAAGAAAAGAAGGGAGGTTTCAGGGAGAGCAGGAGAGAAGTGGTAGAGAGAGGAGGGGAGGCAGGAATCAGGAGGGAGGAGGAGGCAGGAGGCAGGAGGAGGTGATGTCTTGCTATCAGGTGGTCAAGTTTCTGGTCCTTCAGTGTCGAGAGCCGATGGAGATCCTCCGCACAAGTTTATGATACAAGTGAGGGAAACATCTCCTCTCCCTCTCCCTCCTGCCCTCCCTCCCTCTCCTCCTCCACGTCTCCCTCCCCTTCTCTCTACCTCCTCTCCCTCTCTGTCCTCCTCTACATATCCCTCCTCCTCCCCCTCTTTCTCTTCTCTTCTTTCCTTCCCTCTCTTCTCCTCTCTCGCTCATCGTGTCTGCAGGTTCGCAACAGCTCGCGCGTGTCTCCTCCTCCTCCTCTCAACATCATCTCCCAGGTTGTCGCACCAGCAGACGACAATCATTTCAAGCAGGCGAAGGACAACGTGGTTCCTCCTGGCGACTCCATCTCGTACATGATCTATGCGCACGTCGAACAGGCAGGGATCTTCCAAGGAAGCATTCATATCAGGTGTGAGAGGAGAGGAGAGGAGAGGGAGAGGAGAGGGAGAGGAGAGGAGAGGAAAGCCAAAGGCAGGAGATCTCAATGCAGGGAGGACAAGGACGGACAGAAAGGAGAGAGGAAGAGAGGAAAAGATGACAGGAAATTGAGATGAGATGAGAGGAACGAGAGGGAGAGGACGAGGACGAGGACGAGGAAGAGAAAGTCACACGTGCGCAGCGAACAAGACGGGGACGTTTCGATCTACACCATCCCTGTGTTGCTGCGAGTGAAGAAGTCACTCAGCCATCAGCTCAAGGAGATCAAGCTGAACAGACAAGTGCGACTGTTGTCGTTTCGAGATGATCTGTAATGTTTGTTTGCAGATGAAGAAGAAAAGTATGTTGATCTCAACAGGGCAGGTCAAGGTGAAGTTCTTGTGATGCGAGTCATTCAATAACAGCAATCATCAGAAGCATACCAACACACACATGGATCAGGACATCGTACAGAACACGTCAGCTGTGGACAACAGGTATATACTGTTGTCGAGCATGTGATGGTACTAAAACATCGTCAAGAGGGAAAATTTCAACCTTTGGATCATCTCGGCTAGAGTTGACTGACTTGTAGAATATGATCGTTGACTAGCTGATGGTGGACTTTAACGGAAGTCCGTAAGGCAACATATCTCTTGCATATCTTTGCAAGCAAAGATAAGTCGCTACAGTGAATGAGTGGGACAGCAACTATTGATAAAGTAAAATATGAATCATGACATAAGAGTTGATTGAAATAAAACATCTTGACGGTATTGATAGCTAATCTTTCAACTTGTACCTGACTTTATTCATCTACCTGACTTTCCTCGTTGCGATTCGTACATCTTGTCGTCACAACAGCTTCAGCATGTTATTCAACCCCATGCGAAGGCAGTGAGGGAGCGACAACATAATGCAGGGAAGCAGCAATCGCATCAACAAACAGCAAATCAAGACGATCGTAACATACAAAGAGCTTTCATTCAAAACTATACAGACTGCTTGCTTTACAAAGGAGGGAAAATCGATCGAACAAGGCACACCATGCTCAGCAACAGCACAACAGTCACTCGGACCCCCGTCTTGCTGCCTCTCGATGCTGAGAAGGTGAAACAATCTTTGTCTGAGCACTTGGGATAGATGTCAGTCCTGAGACTGTTCACAGCAGTCTCAAGATCGGTGCCGGTCAGAGTGCAAGAGGAGGCAACAAGGTCTTTCATGCTCGAGCAGCATGGCTTCTTGTACGACGACACGCTGCTCACGTTGATGCTCGGCTTCGAGCATTGCGACGAGGAGGTGCACCGCGTCATGGCCGACTCCATCACTCCCCACAGCATGTTGCACATCCCTCCGCAGCTAGCGCTCTGCTTGACCTTGGAATGGCAGAATGCCCAATCGTAGAAGCTGCTGCATGGCCAGTACTTGGTCGGGAAGTCATAGCCGATGGGCAGGAACGTCTGCAGCATCACTTGATACATCTGCTTCGCCATGTCATCTGCTGCTCCTTGGTCGTCTGCACAAGATGCCGCCATGAACGTGCGGCTGCCGCATAGACCTGATTGGAAATCGTCAATGAAAGGACGGTTGCCGAACAACGAGGCTGTCACCTTCAGGAGATGATACGGTCACAGACGAGTTGTAGCAGTCCAACCCATTGCACAATGGCAGGGAAAATAACAAGAAAACCACAAAGGCGGTGAAGAAGGAGCTCGCTTTCAGACTGTTCCTCGCTATCATCTCAATGCCGAGAAACAAAGCTGTATTTCCCGTACATACTCGATTCTCCCTTTCACAACAAGCTTCCCTTAATGACGGAATCAGCTTTGCTTTTTTCTGTGATATCCAAACCTCTCCTCTCCTCCCTGTCAATCCCTTCTCACTATCGCCAGCTCTGACTTCTTGGTCAGCAACTTCCCTTCAAGACACTGATGTCAGCGTTGACCTGTGTTGAGTCTTTCCTCCTCGAGCGTTCCTCTCCTCCTCTCCTCCTCTCTATCTCTCTGTCTTCTATCCTCTTCTCTTCTCTCTCGTCTCGATGACTGAACTCCTCCTCCTCCTCCTCCTCCTCCTCCTCCTCCTCCTCTCAGTTGCTGGTCGTGCGGCTCTGCATGGCTCCCTGGCCCCTACCCACAATATTACACCCTACCACCCCCTACCCTCTCGTCCATTGGACTACCCCTATCAATCTCTATTGGCACCCTACCTATGAGCTACCTGAAGACCGATCATTTTATGTACCCCCAACTTAGGACAGTTCCTTGGACCCCTACCCTATCAAATGTGGTGATCACCCCTTCTTTCTAGTACAAACACCCCTAACTTGTGACGGATCATGTTACTACTACCCCTTCTCTATCATCCACCCCTGGTTCTCTGTTTGTTCTGGATCATTATTACTCAAGGCTCACTACGGAGGACCCCTACCTCGAAACCACCCCACCCCCTTTTCCCTTCCTGCGGTGTGGTGTAGTAGGAGAGCTCCGATCTAGGGGTTGGTCAATTTGAAGGTTTCAACGAGGGGGTGGGGGTGGTTCTGGGGGAAGGGGCGTAGGTTATACCCCCTCATAGACACGGGTGGTACTGGTGGTACGTGGTAGGACATGGGCTTTTGAGGCTAGATTTTGAGGGTGGGTTATCCACCCCACCCTACTGATTATGATGAATGACGGGTGGTTAAGATAGGTCTATGGGGGTCCATCAGTCGTAGTCCAATGGACCCTTAAGAAACATTCTTAAAAACTATGTACTACCCTACCCCACTTTTAAAGCTTCAAATAAGAGGAGAATAGGGGTAGTGGAGAGTCGTAGAGTTTAGCCAACAAATGGGGATACAGTTACAAATCCAACTATCCTTGTAACCGTCAAAAGTTTGAGTCACCCCGGCCGTCACGGCGTTGGTCCGGAGCCGCTGCGGCGGGCCGGGCCCGGAGGCGGCACGGCGCGGCGGCTGGCACGGTCAGTCGGATCTGCCGGCGAATCCGACAGTCAGTCACCCGGGACCGCCGGGCCCAGTACGCCGTGGCGGGCCCGTGACTCGGACATGACTTTTACTTAGTATTATTAGTTATGGTGACTGGAGTCTTACGTCGGATCTGCACTGAATGTGACTATCGTAGCTCGTCCTCATCATGGTTGTAGTGACCGGCCCGCTCGAGGACTGAGCTCAGCTCCTCGTTGAGCGAGAAGGAGAGATCAGCTCCCTCCCCCTTCTTGTACTCCTCTATGATCCTCATGAGCAAGTTCTCCAGTGCCTGCCCCCCGTCGGTCTTGGAGGCGAAGCTGGAGATGATCGCAGCACCTCCTGTCATGATGGAGTTGATGACGGTCTGCCAGTTGTCGGCGACCCCCTGGTTGAACGCGGACATGCCCAGGAAGAGGAAGAGGAAGATGAGGCAGAGGAGGACTGAAGACATAGTGACATGGATGATGATGTCCTGCATGCTGATACCGTGCTTCGACAGCAGCGCAAGAATCTCATGCTCCTTCACGTCCGCAACCGTCCTCCTCGCCTTGTTGAACAGCTCCTCCAACTGTGCCTGGACGTCCTGTGCCTCCTTCAACCTCCCCCCCACCTGCTCCCCCAGCTCTTCCATAGCATCAGGAGCCTTCCTGGCAAGGTCTCTGACATCCCCGTCCAGCTGAACTCCAAGGTTCCTCGCCCCCTCCAGGATCTTGATCTGGTCAAGGGCCTGGACTTGCATCTGATGGTGAAAGTCGACGATCAACTGCTCCAGCCTCCCCTTGGCTGAATCGAAGAAGCTCTTCATCCTCCTGAACATGGACAGAACATGGCCGAACAGCCCGACGATGGCGGTGGCGTAAGGAGCAACCCTGTTGGGGTTGAGGAACATGCCCAGGAGCACCCAGACTGAGACGAGCACGCAAAACAGGATAGAAACCATGTAGGAAACGGCCCACACAAACTTCATCAGCTGCTGCTCGTACATGCGGATCCTGTAGCTCTTGCTGCCCCTCCTGTAGTAGTCGTCCCAGTCGAAGGCAGCAACGCTATCGAGCTCGCTCTCTCCCTCCGGAAAGACCTGCTGCTTCCCGCCCTTGGTCGTGCTTTCGTGGGGGATCCCCCAGTCCCTCCAGCGGAAGTAGTACATGACCATCGAGGCGAGGTTGAGGAAGAGGAGGATGATGATGCTGGGGAGGAGAATGGCGTCCTGCGTGATGGCGGCGTCGGAGTCAACACCAAAGATGCTGGTTCCCTTGTCCTTGACGATCATGTAGAACATGTTGGCAAGGAAGAAGTAGAAGATAAGGCAGGGAGCTAGCACAAAGGTCAGGTGCGCCGCTACCGTCTGAACCTCTCCGAGCTGCGTGTGAATGGTCTCAAGGAAGATCTCCCTTCCTACCTCCCAGTATGCAGGAGCCTTGTCCGGGTACTTGGGAGGAGCGAGATGAAGCCTCATCCTCGCAGTGACTCGCTCTAGGATGAACCACAGCCATACATCGATCTGGAGCCTCTGCATCACAAACTGAACCTCTCGCACTGACCTCTGGAAGGCAAGAAACTGCTGGCTCGTGGTTGTCTCGCCCGCGCTCTTCCTGTCTCCTCCTACTGCCTTCCTGGGAAGCACGTCGTGCCACTCGTAGAACTCGTTCCGGTCGCTCCTGTCAAGGTACACGATCCTGCAGTCGCACAGGTTTGACACCTGGTTCTTGTCAAACCCTTGGAGGGAGGGGGAGCCGTTGTCGTCCACCGCCAGGCTCGCTATGTCCGAGCACTTGGCGATCCAGCGATGGCTGGCGAAGTCGCTGACTCTGACGTTAGTCAGCTCAAACTTCATCTCAACTTTCTCCTTCCACGTCCTCGGGAGGATCCGGTACCAGAGGGGGGGCAGCCGTATGATCTTGTCCAGGGCGAAGAAGTCGAGGGAGAGCTCGGGGGCCAGCAGGGGTTCTCCCTCGGGGCCCAGAAGGGGTTCTGCATCCCCAGAGGGCTTCGGGTTGTTGAGGATGGCGAAGTTCTGAGACATCTTGATTACCCTTGTGATCATGTCAAAGGTTTTCTTGTTGCGCATCAGGTAGCCCGTGATGACTCTGATCCTGCTGCTGCGGATGAAGAGGAAGTACACGACCAGCACCACGTACACCCCCGCGATCGCTCCGATGATGAGAGAGAGCGTGAAGATGGTGATCGCCCTGCCGTTGGCGAACCTCGACGACGTCGACGGGCCCGTGTGGGGGGCCTCAGTATAGCAGGAGACGTCACCTGACGCCCAGCAGTAGGGTGAGCCCTCCGCGAACTTCACTGGGTTGCTCAGAAGCGCCTCCACAGCCTCGTTGGAGTAGCAGGTTGCCTGACCGTTCTCTACCAGGGAGAAGATATGGGCGCTTTTCTTGTAGCAGGAGAAAGTCAGGCAGGCGTTGGGGGTGCCGAAGCCCAGGCAGTTGCCGTTGGACGCAGGCGTACGGGAGAAGGAGCCGACGTAGGCGGAGGACTTCCAGAAGAACACGTCGGCACAGTAGTCGCAGTCAGGCACTAGCGAGTCCTTTGGAGCATAGAAGACGTTCTTGCCTGCCACGACGTCCAGTGGCTGCATCCTCTCCCTGTAGCTCCCCAGGTTGCGCAGGGTCCACTGACCAGGAGCTCCGTCCTTGACCGCTGTTGACATCATCTTCCTCAACGGCGGGGTCAGGTCAAGGTTCGCACGGGAGCCATGCGCTGGGCAGAAGGAGACAGTGGCAGGGTACTTGGTGAGCTGGGGTATGACGGTAAAGGCGGAGAAGGGGCCAAAGGGCCAGATCTGTCCTTCGATGAACCACCAGATCCTCTGCAGCGACCAGACGACCTCGAGCCCTCCTTGCATGATCCCGAGCCCTTGGAAGCTGATGATGGCATAGTTGTACACGTCGTTGACAATGGGAGAGTGGTCAACTCCGACGTAGGTCCCTTCCGAGAAGGCTCTACCTTGGAAGACAGCCGTATCCTGCTCCTGGTACTGAACCGCGTGCACTCCTACTGATCCGTAAGCACCGGAGACGTTCACGCTCCATGATGGCATCTCGCAGCTTGCAAGGTCGCACTTCATTGCAGCCCTGTAGGAAGTTACCGTGACATTGTCTGCCATGGTTGCGTTCACGACTGGGGTTGTATCAAACTTCCCCACGAGGCAGACAGCCTCGTTCACCGAGGAGATCCTCATCTTCGGGTGGGAGCTTGTCACAAGGTCGATGCTTCCTCCAAGGATCTCCAAGGTGGCACTCGCTGATGTCGGCATCGTGATCCCGTCCAAAAACACATTGCTCTGGGATCCCTTCAACGTCATGGATCCTGTGACTCTTACATTCTTCCCCTGGAACCAGATGGCACTCCCCGACCTGTCCAGCCCCTTCAGGTCCAGCCTCTTCAGCTCCACGTTCTCTGCCACCACAGCTACTTTCTCCGAGAACACCTCGACCTCCATGTCCTTGCTCGCAATAATCTGAACGTCGCACATGACCCTGTTCCACCATGTCTCTGGCAGCGAAGGCCAGAAGATCAGCGGCAAGAGCGTCACCTCTAGCGTGTCGCCGTTGACGACCTTGGCCCGGGTATCTGACAGACCGAAGGCACCATGGTTGATGCCGTAGCCGAGAATGCGGGGGTACCCACATTCCTGTCGATTGTTGCATGTGTTCATGATACGGATGGTACAAGTGTCGGTATCGATCGGCCATGGCGCGAAGTTCAAAGTCTCCAGCTTCTCGATGTGGATGCTGATCTTCTTCACCCCGTCCTCCAAGGAGACGACAGCCCTGGAGGAGAGCTCTCGGGCACCGATGCACAGGAACAGGATGAAGAAAAAGAACATGGCGAACGCGATGGTAGATCGGCAGTACGCTTGATACTTGTCGTAGAGAGGGATGCTCTGTATCGTCGGGAGAAACTTCTTCCTGTGAGCAGCTTCGATCATCTTCATCATTTCCTTCGATTCTAGCTTGCTCGGAGCAAGTTTGCGATCTGGAGTCTCAACAGACGGAGGTACCAAATTGTCGCTAACCTCTTGAAGGATCGATGTGTCTGCCTCACTCTGCTCGCCACGTTCTGCCTGCAAATATTCTTCCATGGTGTTGATCTCAGCGTGTCGAGGAAGACCTGCGATGAAGAGACCAGAAGGAAACCAGGCCCTGGTTGGTCAACAATCAGGAGGGGCGCAAGGAGAGTGGAAGAGGGAGAGCATTCCAAGGGGTGGACTACCCACCCTAATTTCAGTACCCTACCCTACTTTTGAATATTTTTCAGGTTCATTTTACAGGGTGCGGGTAGGGGTATTGGTAGGTGGGGTGAGGGGTAGGGGGTCATCATTCTTGATGTGATGAGACTTATCACAGGAGAAGTCAGCGATGGCGAAAGAGACATGTAGAGTACTAGTTGTTGCCGATGTAGATGTTCTGAGATGAGTCATTCATAGAGGACATGACGAAATGAGGAGATGGAGAGATGGAGAGATGAAGATAAGAAGATAAGAAGAAATGAAGATAAGAAGCTAAGAAGAGACGAAGACATAAAGATACGAAGTGATGAGAACATAAAGATACGAAGTGAAGAGATGGGAGGATACGGAGACAATTCAATATGAATTATCGATGACAGCAACACGGTGCAGAAAAAAATGATCAGAAGCACGATGAGCCACGCTGCAACGATCGAGTAGCTGCTTGGTTGCGTTGACAAGCCAAGAAATCAGTATACTGGTGCAGAGGAATGTTGTGTTTCATTGACATATGCTTAGCACGTTGAGTATGAGGGGAATGAGGACGAAGTCGAACATCCCAAGAGATTTATTTCTTTCACAACGTCTAGGTTTGATGTTTTGGTAATACAACAAAGAAGAATACACCCAGGAGAACGGACCTGTTTATCTTAAAGATTATGGCATCAAAGTACATTCGGCTCGGAATTCGCCTCTAGCGTTCCTCGCTGTGCAAGCAAGCTATTGCAGGGTCGAGTGGTTGACCTTGAGAACGTCGCTGAAGCTTGTCCAAGAATCAAGGTCTTCGCCACTTACATCTGCATCCCACTCGCTCTTGGGTTCGGACCCCGACAGGAAGCCGTCTACTTCGTCTGCGATCCCACAATCGCTCTCCACGCTGGACACTTCGTGAGGACCCATCAGCGACAACAACCCGTCTTCCTCCTCTAGGAAACCAATCGGATCTTTCTCAAAGTCACTATCTCCATCCAACCTCAAAATGAAATCTCACCTAGATCTTCCGTCAGGGCACTTGGCACGTTCTTGTCCGCCATTTGGCCCACTAATTGATTCGAACAAGGCTGGGAGGGCTTTCCTGGATGATAAGGCTTTGGAGCTCTGTGAGGTAGGAAATCGCTTCAGCAGGGCTACAGCTAGGAGAAAGCAAGACCTCTTGACGATGCCCTGTTCGGTCTTCACGACGCAAGGATCAATCTTCGAATCTTCCAACAAGCTGTTTCCAAAGGTAGTGACCGCAAATCCTTGGTTCTTGGTGGTCTGTTGCTCTTTGTAGGGCCACTTCATGACTCCGAGTTTCCTGTCAACGGTCAAGGTCAGTCCCAACCCGTTGAGAGAAAGGGGTTGCCCTCACCTGCAGACTTTCTTGAAGGCAGTTGCGCAGATGCCCTAGGAGAAGAGAGTTAGTCTTGCTCCATGCGACAACGAAGATAAAGTACCAGAGTCTTGCAGGCTTTATGTAGCGGCAGGTGAAATACTTGCTCCAAGACCTCCATTGTGACGACGACACCTTCCTTGTTGTGACCTTGCTTTCTTCCTTGTCCTCGCTTCCGTCGCGGGAAGATAACATTCTTGTTTTCCTCTCCTCGCGTAGCGGGCAATTCTTGCGCAAGAAATGAAGACCCGAATGCATCTCGATGGAAAGCTAGCAAACTATGAGAGGATGTTTGAGGGGACTCTTCGATTTTGATGTCGGTCTGCTTGGGGGTGCTATTACGGGCAGCAAGTGCCATCTGAGTGTGCGAGCTAGATTTCCTGAAGATATCAATCCCGAGGCGATCTTCTTCACGGAGAAACTAGTCAGGCAACATCAAATCGATCACCAGGGTTCTGACCTTCCTTGATGTTTTCAATAAAATTACACTCTTCACGCTCCGGAGGAGTGTCACAATCTGTCCCTGAGTCTCCAGAGCTGTTCTGAGTTCTGTACAATCAATCAGATTTCACATTCAAGTGAGGGGTCAAGCCACCTCCACGACACTGGCGAGACCGCTGGACTAGTTTCAATGGCTGCTAAGAGCGTTGGGGGTTCAATGCACGCATTCAGTTGCATCGAGTCTGACTCTTCTGATAATCGATTCATCTGGCATTGCTGCTCTCGATACGGCCATTTCATGACACCAAGTTTTCTGTAATCATCGGTGTCAAAACTTAAGCCAACTTTTGCATCATGTAAACCTGCAGACTTTCTTGAAGGCGGTTGCGCAAACTCCCTGTCAAACATGTCTTCTCAGTCTAATCAAGAAGTGAAAGCATGAATGGCTCATACCAGAGACTTGCATGCCTTGTGCAAGGGCATATGGTAGACTCTTTCAAGGACTTCCATCGTCACGACGACGCCTTCTTTGCTGCTACCCTGCTTTCTGTTTTGGCCCCTTTTCCGTCGAGGAATGATGACATTTGCGCCATCCGGCACCATTGATGATGCCTGCATATTCTAGTCCCGAAAGTCCCTGAAGGATCCCGCCTGCAAGACACATACATCAAAAAAAGAAAAGAATCTGTCAACACGTAATGCAAGATGCAGCATATAATGGGCACGGGTTAGAGCTTTGGTGGGTATCATAGTAAGATCCCACACACAAGGGTGTGACCGAAGAACTGTGGAATGGAATCCGCAAATCATGCATCAAAACTAAATCTAACGTGCACCATGCTCAGCTGTTGGATTTCACAAGGAGACAAAAAATCATCAAGGAAAGAGGGGAGCTCGGCTAGAATGGAGAGAGTTTTCGAATCCGAGAGGAGATCAGATTCGGGAGCACAGATGTATCCAGAGTTCATGGTAAAGTAAGTCAATGGATCCTGGGAACCATGAAAACAACAGATACGAGATTTCGTGGTTGCAGGAGGCAATGATCATCTGAATAGGCAGTTTTGAGTTTGACGAGCAGAATGATGAGATGAGTGAATATGCTATGCATAGCAGAAAAGCGAGAATAGAGATGTGTGTAGCGGAGGATCAGGCCGAAGCGGGGGATCAACATGCAGGAGGTAGAATCCAAGGATGAACAGGAGGAAACCAAAAGGAGATGATGGAAGGAGAAAAGGAGTGACAGGAAGAGAGGAAGAGAGTATTGAATCGAAGACAAGTAGAAGCAGGTAGGATAGGAAGAGGAGCAGAAGTAGCAGCAGCGGCATGGTGCCCGATGCGCTGCTTCGATTGCGCATTGCTGCAGCAAGCAGTAGTCCCCCTCTTAAAGGCGGGGGGTGGGTAGGGTTATTGGATATCGGGGGTAATCAAAAATTGAGAGAGGGTGGGGGGTATTGAGTGACGGCAGTCAAGTGGAACGCACTGGTGCATGTAGCATAGTTAATGAAATAAATATAGTGAAGATGCTATAGAATGGACATCCAAGGGAGGATCAGAAAACAAAGCTTCAAAGACGCAAATTGGTAGGGGTAATAACGATACGCCCCCTAGATTGGGAGTAAAATGGGGTGGGTACATTGTGAGACATCGTCGGGAGGGGGTGGTAACATGCACCCCTTTTCCCTGCGAGATTCATGACCCGTAGTGGCTCCTGCCAATAAAAATGTCAGCAAGCGGTTGTTGACTAAAATCATTTTAGAGACCCTAGGGAATCCTAGTACCCTGATCTAGCAAGCCTAGCAGGTGGCTGCACAATGAGTTTGAAACATGTCGAAAACAGTCATTTTGGAAATTGAGTCCACTTGTACTAATATTTTATGTGTCTCTTATAATAGTTGTTGAGAGAAATTCTTGTCCTTGTGTCCCATAACTCGTTCCTGGCTCCAGGGTATAGACCTAAGGACTCTATAATATAGGCTGTATTATAGAATCACACTTCTCAACCCCCATGCTGTGGGAACCCTTATTCCTCAATCTTCCCCACCCCACCTGGATATTTCCTTGACGTATCGGTAAGGGTACCCCTTTACAGATCTTTCTAAGAATAACAGACTACCCCAGCATGCATATAGAGAACCCCCTTTCTTGACTATGGATCACCCTTCTCATTAACCCACCCCATCAAATTTTGCATACCACAAGTACCCCACTGGAAGTACGCCAACTTGAAGTGTCCAATGGACGCCAACTCCCCATGCATGCAGTAGAGTCCCTGAAAAGCATTTGCCGGTCGGTATCTCCCACAATCTCACTTGTTTCTCGGCTCCCTACACCCCCTTTCACACCCTCAGGACCCCTACCCCCTAAAAATCTACACGCATTTAACTCACCTACCCTAGCGTGTGACACGTACAGTCTCCGACGAGGGGTTACTGCAGAGCCCAGATCGCGATCTCCCATAACCTGCCTGGAATCTGAATCTCGAAAAAATCCTCTTTCGACCACAGAGACCGTACATACCCCTCAGAGGCCACGAGGAGACTCATCTTAAAACAACTTTTATAAATGACGGGACGCATCGGAGGTAGCCCAACCCTTCATTTCAGTAACTCCGGCTACCAGTCCCCCCGGCGGCGGGCACGGGCGGCGGGCCCGGCAAGAGATCTGAGCGGGGATGTGGTCTCACTTTCTGATTTGAGTAAAAAGATTCTTGTTCCTCAGCACGTGCAGACACAGAGGCTGGTATGGCGGCGGTATGCTGGGCATGCTCGCGTCGCGCGCGCTGCTCCGCTCTCGCTTCGGCCTCGAGCAGAGATGAAGACTCGAACAGAGATGAAGATACCTAACTGTCGAGGTTAGCCCTCCATGTCCGCACCGTGTGTCCCCTCTATCTTCCCTCCTTTGTGTGAGATAGCCGGTGATGCCTTATTTTCCATGCTAATGCTGATGCTAAGTGACGAAAACGATTCTCACGACGGTCAACTGAGGCTATCTCCACACATGACATGTTATTGTTCCAATCCCTTGATTCACATCGAGCATATTGATTCAATCTTTCACTGATTCATGTCGCTCCAGTTAAATCCGGGTGTTGACCGCCCAGTGGGATCAAGTTGTCTTCCGAATGAGAGCTTGCACGCGGTCGGGCTTGCAAGGTGAACATGTCTGTGGTTGTGTTCTCTATCTCTTGGACACAGTGAAGGATTCTTTTTGTATTCATACTGTATGAAACCAGTGCGTTGATTACAACCTTTGTTGTGCGGAGTGTTCCTGGTTAAAGATATTTTTCCCGGTCCGCTGGATGTGCGAGATGAATGACGCCTTTGTCCCTCAGGGTAGCCTTCATGCACTAGCAGCACGTTCCACCAGCAACATCGTTCTGTACCATGGTCGCTGGGACGCTGGGACGAGGCCAGCCATTGGGTGAGAACAGCGTTACCCTTGCGCTGTCTGTGGTGGTAGTGGAGGAATGCCTGTGATTTGAAAGAGCAATGCACCACTCTCAAAGGAGCTTGCCTCCTGATGTTGATTTGCTACACCCAAGTATTTTGAGGCATGCTTCACCAGCCCTCCAACCCCCGTGTGCCGGTCGCAGCGCTGACTCGTTCACTGCAGGAGCGCATGCTGGTTGAAAGGAGCGCTGCCATGAGCTGCGGTACTGAGAGTTTGATACGTGCATGTATGACCTCCTGTGTTTGAGTTGATAAGTGCGCTGGTGGGATATAAACATGTAACAATCGCACTCTCGCACATGAATAAAGAAGTTCACAGGAACTTCCCATGCTTCTCCAACAGCCCCCCCCCCCCCCTTCCAATGGGGATGTGTCTAAATTGATCGGTTGTTGATCATTCCACTCAGTCCTAATACGCTGCGCGGGCTCCCCCTTACTCGGTCTTCCCATCAAACTTTTCTAGCTACGGATAGCACTAAGGTAGAGCCGAGGGAAAAGTGACAACGGTATGAGAGGTTGCTCCTCCTCCTCCGTCTCGACCTCGTGATCCTCGTCGCTTGCGGGACTGTGCTTGGTGCCCTTCCTGCCCTTCCTTCTGCCTTTTTGTTTGCTCCGCTTGTCTCCATTGTTCCATGTACTTTGAAAGTTTGTTGGCGGTTTTATCTCTTTCTTTTTCCTTCACCTCCTCCGACGCTATCCCCAGGCTTGTCTTCTCCTTGTGTTTTTAGTTCTCGCTCTCCGCTCGAGCCTGACTCAGTGAGCCTTCTTGGTAAGTCTCGACCAGCGTATTCTGAGCTATGAACACCTGAACGGTCCGACGGGATCGGGCGACTCGGAGCCACAACGGTAGATTGGGGGCCGGGCCCGGTACCCGCCGGACACCGAGTCACACCGTGCACCGGTGGCACTGCTCAGTGAGTCACTCGGCCCGGGCCTGCCGGCCGCCCGCCGCCCGGCCCGGCGCGCGGCGGGGCCCCGTGGCGGGAGTATCCGGGAGTATCCGGGAGTATCCGGAGAATCCAAGAGGTATCCGTGAACGCGCTATGACCAGCCCCATGTGAAGGAACGAAGACAAGAAGACAGCATGGCTACAAGGGATGAAGACAACAAGCGTTGAAGACATCAACACGACATGATACAAGTTAACATGTTAAGAAGACAACTGAAGACAACAAGCGTTGAAGACGTCAATACGACATGATACAAGTTAACATGTTAAGAAGACAACAGGATCACAACAGCAGTATAACTCAGAGCAGCACAACCCCGTAGCGAGAGATGCTGAGGATCGATAAGCGAAGAACAAGAGGATAGGGATCATAGGACGATGAGATTGAAATGATAGATGGGTTGACGATGATGAAGGGATGAGGGAATCGGCGATTCCCGCCGAATTGTTGCGAAACAGCGAGCAGAAGACATGAAGAGGATGAGGGGCAAAGACGATGCAAAGGATATGCACAAGGCAAGTCCAGCTAGGGATGATGCACCCACGAATCCGAGGAAGGGCGGGAAAGCAGAGGCCCTACCGATTAATCCGGACAAGAGGAGGAAGACGGAGGTTGGCAGTGTACGGGATGCTAGTTTGAGACAGAAGGAAACAGACGAGCTGTTGAAGAAGCTGCAGCTGACCTTCGAGTCCAGCTCGCAGAGGATGAGCGTGCTTGAGAAAGACCTCGTCGGCAAAACCAACATGCTCAAAGAGGCATCCAGAAGGCTTGCCGACTTGGAGGAAGGGCTAGAGCACAAGAAGGAGGAGGGATTAGCTCTCAAGAAGAAGATCCAACAGCTCCAGGAAGCACTGACGTGCTGCATCTGCCTTCAGAGGTCCTCCTTGTTCCTCTTCGACTGCGGTCACAGCTTTTGCTGCGGAGACGAATGCCAGTCTTCGCTCTACACCTCCTGTCCTCAATGTAAAGTGCCCGTCACCAAGAAGATTAAACTGTTCAGCACTTCCAACTTCGCCACCGTCGCCATACAGTCCGACGATGTGCAGGATGATGATGACAAAGAAGTCGACTCTGTCATGCAAGAGGCCGCAGCCTGGACCCGATCGCACCATGAAGAAACATCGGCGCTTGAGGATGAGATCTCAGCTATCAACAAGAGTTCGGACAACCTGTCTACGGACTTTCATCGGATACAGAATGCCCTTGCTTCATCGATTGATACTCACGCAAGAAATGTAGATACCATCCAGAACTTTGTCGAGGGTCTTGCGCTCTTTTCCGATGCCCAGCATCTCAATCCGTCGATTCTTGAAGTTTTCTCTGAGAAAAAATCTTTGCAAATCAAGAAGGATCTGATTGTTCGCAAGAAGATTGAGCAGAGCTTTCAGTCCGGAGCGATCGAAGATGTTTTCAAACAGATGGGCCGCAACACTGATCGCGCAGGAATACAAGAGAAGGCTGTGAGAGTAATACAGAAGCTCATCAACAAGAAAGAAAATGAGGCCCTTTGGAAATCATTGAAGAGCACGTCGGGGGTTGAGAAGATAGTGCAGGCGATGGTGAACCATGAAGACAGTGAAGGGCTGCAGATGATGGGCTGTGAAATCCTCAGGAAGGTTGCTGAGACAAGGATTGAGCTCCTGACGTCTGTGAAGGGAATCGTTGAGGCCCTTTGCAACGCGATCCGGCTGTTTGGCAGGAAGTCAACAGTGCAGACGGATGTTTGTAAGACAATGATTCTGCTCTCCTCGGAGAAGGACAACACAAACATGCGAGTCCACCTTGTCGAGGGCCTCATACAGGCCATGTGCTGGAACCTCAACAATGAGGAGATTCAGATCGCTGGTTGCCGCGTTATCCGCAACCTGTCCATCCTGGAGGAAGAAAAAGTTTCGGTCTGTCGACACGGAGGGGTCAAGTCGGTGGTCAACGCGATGAAGAACCACACCAAGAGCACCCGAGTTCAAATCCAAGGGTGTGCAGCTCTCATGAATATCGCCGGGAACAGCAACAGCAGCGTCCCCGACTCCATCATGCACAAGGTTCACGAGGTGGTAGGAGGGAGCAACGCGATCGAGGTGGTAGTGGACGCCATGAGGTCGCACAGGGACAATGAGGAAGTTCAGATCCATGGCATCGCGGCGATCCGAAACCTTGCATGGAGCCAGAAGCTGAAGCTGATGATCGCGCCGGCAGGAGGTATCGAGGAAGTGATCTCTGCGATGAGGAACTTCCCTCTCAACAGTCAGATCCAAGTGCACGGGTGTGCAGCTGTCAAGAATCTTTCATCCAACGCTGTTGAGAACAAGAAGAGGATCGGGGAAGAGGGAGGCATCGCCGCCATGCTGAGCACTCTAGAGCTCCATGTGCAGAACCAGGACGTGATGATGCAAGCTTGTGCGGCGCTAAGAAACCTCGCCAGCTTGGAGCAGAACAAACAAACTCTGAAAGAGCTGGGGGGAAGCAAGGTGACGATGATGTTTGTGCTTTTGAGATGAGGAGGGTGTTAAGATGATGATAATGGTTATGGTGTCCGTGGATGTGTTTTAGATTGCTACTATATTGAGAAAGACGATGATGATTGTGTTATTTGATAGAGTTGATGATTGTGAGGAGGAATAGCAATCAGACGGGCGAGGGCGATTTGAGGGAGGCAGGGAGGCAGGGAGGCAGGGAGGCAGGGAGGCAGGGAGGCAGGGAGGCAGGGAGGGAGGGAGGGAGGGAAGGAGGGAAACAGGAGGCAGCCGTATGACTGGATGGATGTCAGTTTGTCATCGACGCCGTCCTTGCTCACCCGACCAACCAAGCGATTCAAGAGCACAGTTCAAAGATTCTCAAGATGCTCTCAACCGTCTCGTCAGTGCAGAAAGATCAAGAGGAGTCTTCATCTTCTCAGCGACCGAAAGTGAGACAGCGAGACAACCCGAACCAACCTTGGCAGTTTTCTGTCTGACGGTGTCGTTGTTGCAGAACAAGGATGAAAACTCATCAGATGCGACGAAAGATGTGAGCTGATCGCGTTTGATGCCTCAAGTTTGACTCTCCTTCAGCATCCAACGTCTCGCCTGCATGAGATTCTCCCCCCTGCTCAAGATCGAAGAGGACTAACATGTCTGTCTGACCATCCTCTTACGCACTCGTCCTCCTCCCCTTTTCTTTGTCCACATCACTATTCTCCTCGTTTTCTCCCCCCTACCCCGTCGTCTTTCCCCTTATCTCCTTCAACTTTGCTCTCCTCCTCTCTCCTCAAATTCCGATTGACTTTTGAACCTTCAGCCGTCACAGTTCCCAAGGATGTGGAGAAATCAACCAAATCAACAGGGGGCGATCCGCAAGAACGAGGAAGTAAAAAGCAAGCAGAAAGTGTTGATGTCGATCAGTAGATCGTTGATGATGATGGAAATGATGAAAGTGGAAATGATGAAGATGGAGGAAGAGAGGAGGAACAGGAAGATGCTGATGATGACGACGATGAAGTTGTGCATATTGTCCTTGTTGATGATGTCATTTGATATGATTTTCTTGCCCATGATCTTAATGGTGATGACGACAACTAGGATTTAAATGTACAATGACAATCACAATAACAATGTACAATGACAATGACAATGACGATGACAACGATCACAGGCAAGGCTACCGACTCACCATCATCGTCTGTATCAGATCGCGAGAAGGGGAAGACTGATCCTCCTCTCCCTTCACAGACATCCTTAGGCGACGCAATAGACTACCATCCTCCTCCTGGCTGGAAGATCTTCCAACAACTTACCCTTGAGCAACATGACGCGCTCGAGCGATTACCATGGGGGAGCAAGTTCAAACTTGTTCACAGGTACGTTTCTCTCTCCTCCTCCTCCTTCTCCTCCTCCTCCTCCTTCTCTTCCTCCTCCTCCTTCTCTTCCACCACCACCACCACCTCCTCCTCCCCCCCCCTTATGCCCCCCCCCTCCTTCTCACAGCCTTTCCCTGCCAAAACTTCTTGAGGTTCTCCACTCTCCTTGCATCCTCCTCTTCTCTCCTTGCCCTCCAGTCCTCCTCCCCTGCCTTGTCTCTCCTCCCCGGCCTATCCTCTCTGTCTCTAACCTCCTTAACCTTTTTTCACAGGTTTGAGACCTTCTGGAGTGAAGGAACTTTCCGGAGGAGGGGAGTCAGGAAGGGCAAGACAGGGTACTGGGTGCGCTATGTCAGCAGCAACCAGGTAGAGGAATGGCTGCACGAGCTCAACTACGACGAGTACGGACCGGACAAGGTGTGGTGTATCATACAGCAGGAGGAGAAGTGAGTGCCAGGACGCGTTCACCTGCTGAAGAAGCAGTTGGGATTTGTTGGGGAATGAAGGCGAAGGAGAGAGGAAGGATGCTGGTGATGGTGGAGGAGGGGAGGAGGTTGGCAGTGACGCGGGAGGGAGCCGGCGAAGGAGAGGAGGAGATGCAATAAGGATCTAGTGCAGCCGAGGGGAGACGAACGGCAGCCGCGACTGGTTGGACCGAGCAAGGAAAGATGTTGGAGATCCGTTGACGACATGGGAGGAAATGGTTTGACATTAGATGACAACGACGAACCATGACAACAGACGCCTCTCCCCGCTCCCCTCTCCTCTCCCTCTTTACTCCTCCCTCCTCCCTCCTCCCTCCTCCCTCCTCTTTCTACTCTTCTCTCTCAACAAGCACTTGGCGTCTTTAAGATGGTGTACATCAAGTGGGAGATGGCACTTGCAGCGGAAGCTCGAGCTGCAACCAATTTCTTCTGATTCTTCTGTCTTATTTACAAAATATTACAACTCACCAAAACATCCCCTTCTTATTCTCTCCGATCAGAAAGTTATAGTCAGCATCATCTGGAAAACAAATCATTAGCATCAGTTCGCATGGGGCAGCAGGAAGGGAACAACCTTTCTTCTTATTCTCGACCTCCTCGTCATAGTCTCTCTGAAGCGACTCGAACTTCATCAGCAGCTGTCTCTCTGTCTCCACTGCATCCCTCTTTCTCTGCTGAACCTGACCTACACGTCAGAACCAGCCTCCTCCTCCTCTCCCGCCTTCACCTCCACCAGTCGCGCCTGCTCCAGCTTCAGCTGCTTCTCAATTATCATCAGAAATTTCTGCTCCTCCCTCTTCTGCAGGATCAGCGCGTTGAGCTGCGCTGCGTTGGCCGTCCCGTACCTGTCCTGGAACTGGATGAAGTAAGGGCTGCCTCGCATGAGATCGATCTTGAAGTTGAACGGCTCCTGCCCCCCCACGTCCCTCGTCATGTTCAGCGCCACGAAGCTTCCAGGAGGACCATGGAGCGTCGTCCTCAGTTGATGGAGGGACCAGCCTTGCACGCTCTCGTCGTCCAGGCGAGCAAGCATGTCATTCACCCTCACCAGCCCGCTCTTATGCGCAGAGCTGCCGGGAACGATTGATACCACCCTCAAGCTCCCGTCTTCGGGGCTGATCCGGAAGAAGAGTCCCACCCCTACCTTGTCCGGCCCTGATTCGTCCAGGCCGCTCCATGACCCAACTTCCACTTCTGCCTGAGCAAGCAGCCACTCGCTCGCCACCTCCTTGGGCGTCCTGAGCTTCGATGCTCTTGAATCGGTCACTGACATCCTGCTCTTCATGGTCAAACAAGCGGAGGGAAGACAACTTTGTTACAGAACGTGAGTTCCCTTCTACAAAGATCTTTGTTACAGAACGTGAGTTCCCTTCTACAAAGATCTTTGTTACAGAACGTGAGTTCCCTTCTACAAAGATCTGACTGTCTTTGCCTGTACCGCAATCCTCTCCCTTTGAAACTCCAGCTGCTCCTCGGCATCATTGTTGTTCATCCCTGTTAATTACCTTCTTTCCTCTGCCATTCTGCTCTCCCACACTGCATCCCTCCCATGTCGCTATCTGGTCTTCTTCTCTGCATATTTCTTCTTCTTCTCCTCTCCCATCGTTTCCTCTTCCTTCTCTTCCATCATCGCCAACTCCATCTTCATCGCATCTCAAAGGCCATTCCATGCAAAACAAGCGGTTTTAGACCGTTACAACAATTTAGATCAGGCACCAGTGATGTTGGCTGAGCCGCCTGAGTGACTGATCATCCTGCTGCAGATCCTGCTGATCATCCTGCTGATCACTGTCCCTCAGTGAGCCGCTGATCATCGCCGGGACTCCAGGATGTTGAATGTCAGTCAATAAAGAATGTTGTCAGTCATGATGTTGAATGTTGTCATGAAGTGTTAATGTTTGTTGTTACTCAGTGTTGCCAGTCAAGTTGAATGACTCAAACGGCAGAAAAGGCAAACCCGGTCGGAGCAAAACATCCGTACCTGGAGTGAAGGGAACAAACTCAGTTTAGGCCCTTTGCAAGTTATGGGTGGCAGAGCTCGAGCGATGATCAGAAATTGCCCGGCGGATTTCTTTGCGCCTCCTGTCAGCGCCGTGTCAGCAGGAGCGAAACAAAACAAATTATAGACCACCCCACCAAATATATTAATAAATGAATTAAAAGGAGGGGTAAAGAGATAATTTGATAGCTTTTTTTAAGGTATGTCAGCTGTTAGTTCTCATGTTCTTCTCGAATGCTCCCCGTCCCCGTTCCACAACAGCTTTCTCCCGCAGAAGTCCATCCTTCCTCCTTCCTCCCTCTTCTTCTCCTTTCCCTCCTCGTCCTCCCCCTGCTTCTCCCGCCTCTCCCCCTGCATCCTTCTGCTCCTGCTCAACAACCCCGTGCCCCCATAAGCGAACTTCAACTAACCCCAGTGCTGAGTTACGTCCTCAGGTCCATCCCACAATGCAGTGGTGCGTCGTACACGATGTGGAAGCAGAAGCTGTAACGCTTTCATGGAGCAAAGTTCCTAACGCGGTGAAGTACGAAGTTCAGATCAAGCAGGAGGAGGGAGGAGACTTCACTACCATCTCCGATAGCCTGACCTCAACACTGGTCCGCAAGAAGAATCTGAAACCCAACACTGAGTACTTCGCGCGCGTGCGGCATCGAGATGCTCTGGACTGGTCAGGCTTCTGTGAGCCTGTCTCCTTCCACACCCTTGCAGGGCAGGACGTGAAGCGCCTTGAGCACCCCCAGGTTGTGAGCAGGGACGGCGAGTCCATCACGTTGCAATGGCCGACAGCTCCTGATTGCGAGTCTTACACCGTCGAGATCCGATCTGACAAGGATCCGACGTGGAGGACGATATCAGATCATCTCAAGAACAACATCGTACGAAAGAAGAACCTCGAGAAGCATGTCATGTACTACTTCAGGTGAAAGTCGTTGACGCATATCAGGTTGCTCACCCGCTGTCAGGGTGAAGCCGAATCTCGCGGAGGGTAGCGGTTCATGGTTCTTCAGCCCTCCTTCAGAGGGAGCCATGTTGGCGGATCTCCCACCCTTCCTCTCCAACCTCCTCAGCCCGACCCTCGTGGATGCCCAGGGTACCTCCAAGCCTGTTAGCTCCCTTGCCGGGTATGTGACGTGTTTCATCGTTCTGTTCTCTGTTCTCTGTTCTGTGCTCTGCTCTGCTCTTCTTTGCACTGTACTGTACTGTACTGTACTGTACTGTACTGTTCTGTTCTGTTCTGTTCTTTCTGTTCATTCTTTTATTTTTACATCAAAATCTCTCTTTGATACCGTTTGTTCCTGTTTGAACCTTGTTACTGGCACTGATCTACTTTCTCCCATCAGATGTGTTGTAGCGCTGTACTGCTCTGCATCCTGGTGCGGCCCTTGCAGGCAATTTACCCCGCAGCTCTCGCAGGTCTACTGACAGACTTGTGCTGCTCGTGGTGCTGATTTGCTGCAGTTCTATACCCAGATGAAACAGTTAGGCAAACCATTCGAGGTTGTTTTCCTCAGCTGCGACAGAGACAGGTTTGTTTTCTCTTGTCTCATGCTCCTTGTCTTTCAGCTTGTTCTCGGATGGCTGTTGACACTTCCTCCCTCCCTCCCTCCCTCCCTCCCCTCCCTCGTCATCCCTCCCTCCCTTCCCTTTCCGCTCCTTGCTCTATTCTTTCTCTTTCTCTTCACCTTTCTTGCTTGCCGACTCCTTCTGGCTCCTTGCTCCCCATCGTGATCGTTTACATGGGCAGCAAGTCCTTCACAAACTACTTCGGGCACATGCCGTGGCTCGCTGTACCCTTTGACTCCGATAAGCGAGAAAATGCCCTCGGAGCTCTACAGGTATGTGAGACAAGGGGGATCGTTTCCTTTCGCCTCCCCTTTCTACCAGTCCTGCTTGTGCCGTCCCTGTCCTGCCGTTGTCCCTGTCCCTGCCCCTGCCCCTGCCCCTGCCCCTGCCCCTGTCCCTGTCCCTGTCCCTGTCCCTGTCCCTGTCCCTGTCCCTGTCCCCGTCCCCGTCCCCGTCCCTGCCCCTGCCCCTGCCCCTGTCCCTCTACCTTTACCTGTACCTCTGACTCTCTCCCGTCTGTCTCTAGCTCTGTTTCTCATGGCACCTGAGAGTGTTGCTACAGGTTGAAGGGATCCCGAAGCTTGTGATCGTTGGAGCGAATGGGATGGTATTGCAAGACAATGCAGTCGGCACTCCCCTGAACGCTCAGAAATTGGATTCTTGGATAGCAGGCAGACCTTAAGGGCGCCAAACAATCTTTGCCTGTCCTCCCCTCCCCTCCTTGCCTGCCCTCTCTAGAATCTCTCTGTCCTGACATCTCTGCATCGACTTGATGCCAGAAACAGTAAACTTCATGTCCCTGTGAGGAGCAAGAGATTCGTATTGACAACACGAAAGATTACTCATTCTCGCGCTCGAAATACCGATCTATTCCATGACACTCCTCCCAGAAGATGTTCTGCATCCTTTGCAAACGGTCTTCTATTTCCCTTACATCCTTTCCTTGATCCTGAAACACCATCAATCCAATGGACTGATGTGCTCTACCCCACTTACCTTGAGAGAAATGCACCTTCTTCGAAGAAGTTCCATTTTCCGCACCATGGTCTGCAAAGCACGTTCCTGCAGTTGCATCACTTCTTCACTGCGTGCCTGGAACAACACCTGAGATCCTTTCTCCTTCAGCGGAGCATCGAAGTATTTTTCTCTGCCTGTTCAGGATAGCACATGAGAAAAGAGGGGAGGAAGACAGCGAAGTGATCTTCACCTTCGCAAACGTCTCCTCGTATTCAAAATTGACATCATCTTCATTGTAGGGATTGAATTCTAATTCAGACCTGCAACCCGACAGGAGGACATCACAAAGTTCAAAAAAACGAGTTTCAAATCATCCTCCTCCTCCTCACCATCACAAGCAGCATTATAGAAATACTATTACCACCTTCACCACCATCATGGTTATCGTTTTCGTATCAAAAACATCGTAATCGTCATCTTCATCGTCATCACCATCACCACCACAGACGCCGCCGTCGCTGCCGCCGCCAACACCACCATAATCGCCATCATCATCCTTGTCATCATCATCAAAAACATCCTCACCATCCTCCTCCTCCCCATCTCCATCAGCCTCCTCCTCCTCCTCCTCATCATCATCATCATCATCATCATCTTTCATCTTCATCATCGTCGTCATCATAATCATCATTTCCATCATCATCATCATCATCATCATCATCATCATCTTTCATCTTCATCATCGTCGTCATCATCATCATCATCATCATCATCATCGTCATCGTCATCGTCATCGTCATCGTCATAATAATAACAAGTATGATCATTATCACGTGTCATCTTCGGAGTCTTCCAAAGGCCCCTCAGCTACTGGCGCTCTTTCTGTCTTGGAACTGTTGACATTGGAGCTTCTTCGAAGTTTCAACTCCTCCTTCCCTTGCTCATCCTGTTCACATGTAAAGTTCTTCTGCTGTGAAGCAAGCGTCTTGCAAATGCAAAGGGAGTCGATGGCACTGGTATCGTTGCCTACCCCCACTGCTGCCTCCAGCACATGATTGCGAACAGACGACAGTCGTCCGGAGTCCAACAGCTTGTCCAGCTCGTCAACCTTTCTCAAAATTGTTGTCTGCAATTCATCCATCTCCTTGGAAAACGAAGTGATGGAATGAAAGTGATGATCGTCAAACATATGTTCACGAGTCCTGTGGTCCCAGACTGACAGCGCTACCAGCCGTTTGGCCTTGTAGAGCTCATCAATGACTTTCACCCTGCAGCGCATGCTGTAAGAGAGCGATGTTACAAGTTCAAGGTGACTTGCCTTCTGTTCAAACTCTTCCAGAAGATCTCCAATGGCTGCATAGTCACTATATCCTCTGGGTTTTCGAGGAAACGCAACACGCTTCGACTCATTCGTACAATCTTCAACGCCTGGGTTTGCATCCTTGCATTCATATCGTCGAAGTTGCCCTCCAGTTTAGCATAGTTCTCAGGCGGCTGCTCGCTCACCCACATGCTCGCCCTTCCTTGAAGCATCGAGTTCATCTCATGAATGTCTTCTAGCTCGTATAAAAGAGTGTCGATGCAACAGCCTGGCCAGCTCTTACACGAAGGATAGCATGTGACTTTCTTGGGCATCGAGCTCCGTGCTGGCGCCTGATGGACTTGGGTCGGTGGCAGGGTGTTTGAGCATGGTGAAGAAAGGGGAATGAGGAGGAGAGTGAAAATCCCCAGAAAGTGAGGAGCGTACCGCAAAGACCACATGGAGGGACAGCGTTGAGAAAGAGTGAAGGCAGGGGTTGCAAGCTGAGTCAGTTCAAGTTGTTCCTGCTCCTGTTGTTCTAGTGCTGCCTCTCACTCTTGCTCCTCGTCCTCGTCCTCCGTTACCGCTCCTCCGCCATGCGCGTTTCTGTCAATGCATCCGGTGGTGCTGATGGAATTAGCATGGTAGGGTACTGTAAGTACCGGTGTTATTGAAAGACTTTGGAGGGGTGCTTGCATTACTGTGTGGGGTACTCAAGGATACACTTTGGTCAGTCGGCCTCAGGATAAATAATAGGAAATAAAATAAGACACTAACTATTACATTACGAATTATTACCCTGTGGAGGTTGATGTCCTTGTTGCTATGGAGAACGAAGGGCGAAAATGCCAACACTAGTTGCGAGAGAGCAAGAGGGAGAGCAGGCAGGGACTGTCATGGCAGGGAGGAGCAGAGAGGAGCAGAGAGGAGCAGGGAGCAGCAGGGAGGATGAGAACGGGTTGGAATGGGGATGGGATTGATGGAAGTAGCTAGTCTATGGGAGACAGATTTCTTGTAGGCAAGCTGTGCAAAGTAGAGACGAAGGTGATAGCCGGAAGTGATAGGATGAGCTCAACAAGGACAACAGACGTGTCTCAACTTGGCTGATACATGCCGCAGACAATGATTGTCCATGACGGGAGACGATCGACCATGACGGGAGACAACGCTGCGAGAGCTTGATTCTGCTAACATATTGATCGCCCACTGGGCATCTCGACCAGATGTCAACGGACACGTGGAAGCATGTGATGGTGTACCTTGCGAGTGGATATTACGACATGGAAGGTGTTGCGTGCTGCTGTAATGTTGTTGGCATGATGCGAGCGATGCCGCAGGGGAGAGGAGAGTTATCTTCAACGAGATCCTGCCACAACTCCAGAAAAACTGCGTCCCGATGCGTGTTCAGGTGGAGCAGCTTGTCGTCTCGTTGACATGGTTGTTCTGTCTGACTGCCCTACAACACCTTCAGGTTCATTTTGTTGACATCCGATCCGGGTTGACGGAGCATGACTGGTGGAAGATTCTTGAGATGGTATGCAGAGTTGAGATTTCACCTTGATAACACCCCTATCCAATTCTTTGTGCAGAAATCCTCATTTTCGATTCGATCCCTTCCATTGAAGATGTTTGTTTTGTTGTTGCCTTCACAGTCTTCTAGACAGGATTGTTGTCAAGCTTGTTTTGATTGTTGTCTATTCTCGATGCTATCCTCTTCTCCACCAACGTCGATTACAATGCCTCCTCCTCTTCCTCTCACCCGTTCCCTCCCTCTCTCCGTCCCTCCCTCCGTCCCTCCCTCCTTCGTTCTCACTGTCCTTGGTCAGAGCTCCTTCATACCGATCCTCAACGAGATCGATCGCTGCGCTCCTTTCTTCATCGGGCTGTACGGGGAGAAGTACGGCCGTTTCATCAAGGACTACCGGTTTCCGGAGAGTCCCAGTTGGAACAGGATCCGCAGCATGCTTCCTCCTGGACGGTCCCTCCTAGAGCTCGAGACGTTCTGGGGGACTCTGAAGGATCCGAAGAAATGTAACCCTCTCTTCTACTTCAGGGATGCCACCTTCCTGTCCTCGGACAAGTTCAAGGCTGACGAGAGTCTGTTCTGCTCCTCGGAGAAGTCGGGCCCGCTGACCAGTAAGTATCCGGACAGGAAGACTGACTTCTCGATCGGGTACGCGTACCGAGCGGAGAGCTTGGAGGCGTCGAAGCGCATGCTCGACCTCAAGAGGCAGATCATAAAGGCCCACGGGCTGGACTGTGTTCTAATGGACTACAAGTGTACATACCTGGGCCCAGTCGACCAGATGGCTGTGGTCGGCGACTTGGACGAGTTCAAGGTCCACCTGACCAAGAACCTTTTCGAGAGGATTATCAGTCGCTTCCCCCCCTCTACCTCTGCCGTGGACCTGCTCTCCATCGAGGACGACTACCACAAGGCTTGCCTGAACGAACAGCTCCGCTTCCGTATGGTAGGAAGGAAGGAGCTCTTGGATGCTGTCGTGGAGTACTGCCTCGATCCCTCAGACGATGGTGATCCAGAGTTCGAAGCTCCTCCGCTGGTCATGCATGGCAAGCCCGGAGTCGGCTTGTCCTGCCTTGTGTCCAACGTCGTGGATACTCTGAGAGATAGGAGGGACTTCAAGAGCGATGTTGTAATCTACCACTTCATTGGGGCCTCCCCCCGGTCCAGGAATGTCAGGACCATCCTTGAGCGGCTGTGCAACATGATCTCCCGCGGGTTCAACTTCAACTTCGTCATCCCCACCGACTTTGTCAACCTCGTCACCTGCTTCGAGCTCCTCCTCCAACACTCCCACAAGTCCCGGGGGAACAGGCTGGTGATCTTTCTGGATGGGGTAGATCAGATGGATGCGGACTACCATGGTGAAGTCCTGCACTGGCTGCCCGTAAAGAGCCATGCTCGCATCATCGTCTCCATGCATACAAGCTCGGATTCTTACCAGTCCATGAAGAGGAGGTACGGGGCCGGCATCCGGGACCTCCAGGTCCCCGACCTGACCGTCGAAGGCAGCAGGGAGATTCTTGCTGATCGGATGTTCACTGCGCACAGATCGTTATCTATCAAGCAGATGAATATGTTGATGGACAAGGTGGAAGGCAGGAGGCCGTTGTACCTGATGTTGGCAGCTTCGGAGATCATGGTCAGTGCACACGAAAATTCTCCTTTGTCTGCTTTTGCCGACACGTTCGCGCTCGTTCGTGATTGCATTCGTGTGTGTCTGCTCTGTTTCCTGCATGCCATCGATCTATGTTGTCGTCATTGTCATCTTTCTTGTTGCTGCCGAATGTCACACTCTCACTCTTCAATAATCTGAATCCTTCAATATTGCATTTCCTATTCCCCATCTTTCCCTTGCGCTATCCATGTTGTTCCTCTCATTCTCCCTATCATCCTTTATCGCACTCACCCGCAACCCGCAGGTCTTCAGCTCCAAACAACCTGACGTGTCAACAGACACAAGGATGGACAACTTTGTTTACCGGATGAGTCCGACTTCCATCGGCCTATGTCGGCAGACTTTCATGCGCTGGATCGAAGAGTTTCCTGTAGAGATCTTTGGCAACCTCGTACAAGATCTCATCTGCCTGCTCGCCTGCTCCAGACACGGTCTGCAGGAGGACGAGATTCTTGAGTTGATCTCCCACCGAGATCCTCGCACGTTTGAGGGTTCTGGGCTGGACTACCCGGAAGTTCCCCTTCCCCGCCTGATGTACGTCCAGTGCTTTGATCGGATTGAGCTGTTTGTGCGCGGGGGGCCGAGATGGTCCATCAGGATCGTCCAGTTTGCTTTTTCGGTGAGTTGTGAGATGTTTGAAACACTACGAAGCATGTTGGGTGTGATGTTGAGTGTTGATGTAGTCTTCTTTGCTTGTTGAGAGGTTGCGATGTGGATGACGATGTTGCTTGCTGCTTGTGAGCGTTCAAGTGCGCGTGCTAAGAGAAAGCTCCATCGTGCTCCTGCTATCTTCCCTTTGACGCTGTTCTCCTCCACAGGCTATCGTCAGAGCGATTCAGAAAACTTTCTTCCCCGACAACTTCGACGCCTCCAAGTTGTGGGTGAAACTTTATTCCTTCGCCATCGCAAGGGACCGAGCGCGGCGCTTTACCTCCAGCAGCGCGGCCAACGCGTCCGACATGGTCGGCGATGCCATGAAGAACATCGGGACGAAGAACCTTGAGGAGAGGTACCACTCGCGCATCGCCAAGTACCTCAGGGACAAGGAGACCAACAACGAGGACGCGCGCGCGTCGTGGGGGGGGACGTTCCCCCGGGCTGTGAAGGAGCTGCCGTACCACCTGACTCAAAGTAGAGGATGGAGCAGGCTAGAGGAAGTTGTGCTCGACCTGCGCTTCATTGAGGCAAAGTTCCGCCTTCACATGGGGCACGACCTCCTGCAGGACCTTGTGCTCAGCGTGCAGGCCAAGGCGCCGGAAGCTGCCAGGACGGGGAAGTGGGGCCACGGCCACAAGAGGATACAGGACATGCACAGATTCATATCCCAGAACTTCAAGAAGATCTCGTCCGACGCCTCCTCTACCTTCCAGCTCGCCGCCAACAACTCCTCCTCCTCCACTCTCGCGCGCATCGCGCTAAGGCACTGGCAGGATGGCTCGATCCGCCAGCCCTGGTTCCGATGGCTCAACAAGCCGGCTGAGATCGATCCTCTCATCCTTATCATGGAGGGTCACACCGCTCCTGTCAACCGCGTCCGCTTCTCCTCCGACGGCCTCCGTATCCTCTCCGCCAGCGAGGATTCTTCCATGTGCCTGTGGGACGCGTTCAGCGGGGAGCTGATAGGCAAGCTCTTCGGCCACTACCTCCCTATCCTCTCTGCGCCTTCATCCCTGGCTTCGGAGGAGGCGAGCTCCGCGGCCGCGTGCAGAGCTCGGACTGGACTGCCATCTCAGCCAGCAGAGACAAGACGATGAAAGTTTTCGACCTTGCTTCGGGTCAGGAGGTGAAGCAGCTCAAAGGGCACATAGGACGCGTCCTGTGTGTAGCCGTCAAGTCCATCCTTGAGCTCCAGGAGGACGGGGAGCTGAAGAGGCGGCTGCTGGGGGCGACTGGCTCGTGGGACAGGAGCTGTAAGATATGGGACTTGGACCAGGACGAGGTTCTGCATGACATGGGGGGCCCGGAGTCCACCAACACTTGTCCGAACAGCGCTGGTCACCAGAACACGGTGAGAGACGTCAGTTTCAGCCCCGACGGCTCCGTCCTCGCTACTGGCTCCGACGACGAGACGGTTCGGCTGTGGAACGTGCAGACTGGGGAGGAGATCAAATGCTTCCTGGGGCATGACAACGCTGTGATGAGCGTAGACTACAGCAGCAACGGTGAGCTGGTGCTTTCTGCTAGCCTGGACGGGACCCTCAAAGTCTGGGACACGTCGGAGCCAGGAGGAGGAGCTGACTCTTTCTTTGACAAGACGAGCAACTCTTGGCTGAAGATTCGCAAGGAGATCCTGACGCTGGTGGGGAACCTGTCGGGCGTTCTTGAGGGGAGGATGGCGAGCGATATGGAAACGGCAGTATCAGCAGGGAAGGACGGGACCGTCCGCATCTACAGTGTCAAAATCAGTCCACACCACATGCTGGAAAGGAAGAGAGGGCAGCTAGTTCAAATTCCTCCTACAGTCACGCTCTTCGGCCACCAGGGGAGCGTCAACACCGTTGCCGTCTCCCCGGACTCTTGGCGGGTCACGTCAGCAGGAGAGGACGGAGCCTTGCGAATGTGGGACCTTGGAGGAAGCGGAGTTCCGGAGAAGCAGGGCCACAAGCTGGCGTGCGGGGGCCTGTCCTACGACAGGTTCGGGGAGAACCTGGTTAGCTGCGGGCAGGACGGGAGCATCAAACTGTGGGACGGGAAGCAAGGGCTGTTCCTCCGAGAAGTTGCCAAGAAGGAGGTACAGTACAACCGATGCTCCGTGTCTCCCGACGGCTGCGGGTCGCCGCCATCTGCCAGGACGGCGTGCTGAGGGTGTACGACATCAAGACTGGCAAGCCCATCATAACTCAGCGTCACTCCTACCTCTCGTGCTCCGCCGTCTCCTTCTCCAACGGGATGGGCTTCAACATCGCCACGGGCTCCGACGACGGGACGGTCAAGTTCTGGTCGGCCGACGACGGGACTCTTAAGGGCTCGCTGGACGCACACGTGCAGCCGGCCGGAGCGAACAGGATGAGGAAGTTCGCGGCGGTCAATGACGTCTCCTACAGCCCCGACAACGGCCAGCTGGTCTCCTGCTCATCGGACATGACGGTCAAGTACTGGCTGAGGGCGTACGACTGGTCCGGCGACCCCAACGCCGCTGAGGACTTTGGGCAGCTGAAGGATGACTTGGGGCCAGAGGAGAAGAGGAGAATGAACAGGAAGAAGCTGGTGAACGTGAAGAGGAGGGAGAAGGAGGCGACGATGACGGAAGACGAGAAGCTGGCGAGGAGGAAGAAGCAGGAGAGGGAGATGAAGGTGAAGGCGGCCAAGCTGGAGTCTGACCTGACCAGAGGGTTGGAGGTGGAGGAGGAGTCGTCCTCTGACGACAGCCTCCTCGACGACAACGACATCATGCTCATCGAAAAGGCGCTGGACGAGCAGGAGGAGGAAGATGTCACCCTCCAGACTCGCTCTTCCATGCCCCAGAAGTGGAGGCTGGTCTCCACCCTCCGAGGGCACAGCGGACCAGTCCTCTCCGCCTCCTTCGACTCGGCAGGCAAACGGGTCCTCTCCTCCTCTGCAGATGGGACAGTCCGCGTGTGGACGGCCAACTTCGAAGCTAACAGCCCCAAGAAGTCGGACAGCAGAGCGAACACGGCGTCCTCGGAGGAGGAGGAGGAGGCTGGCCATGGTGGAAGGAGCCAGGGCCCGGCAAGGAACAGCTGCCTGACTGTCATCGACGTTCATCACGGGCCTGTCAGGTCAATCCGCTGCACTCCCGACGGCGCCGCCTTCTTCCTCGTCTCCGAGGGCATCCCAGGTGACCCCCAGCTGGAGAGCACGACCAGCAGAGCTGACTGACAGTATGCAGGAGCCGTGAACGCGTCTAGAGGAGGCCTGCTGACGGTCTGGGACGCTTGGGGCTACAATCAGCTGGGCTCCTTCGAACTGATAGGCAGGGGCGTCGGGCTTGCCTGCAGCGGCCACACTCCATACTCAGTCGCCTGCAGCGATGAGGACGGGCAAGTGTACGTCTGCAGCTACGGTTACCAGGAGCCCTTCATTCCGAAGCCAACCCGCGCGTTACCCAACCCGCTCCGGCCCTCCGGCTTCTGCTCCATCCTCTAACTCCCCCCCCCCCCCCCCTCCACTGCTGCCGGCTCCTTGCCCTGTAGATAGCGTAGATAGTATGCCGAAGTTCCTTTCGCCACTTCTCCCCTGTAGTGCCTGCATTCTTCAGTGTAAATCAAACGTCAAATTTCCCCGTGGAGCTCGCATTTTAGACATCACTATTTACAAGGAACTTGTGGCTGCTAGGGTGACGAGACGATATGAGGGCATCCAACAACAGCATCTCCCTCCCTTTCTCATGAGGGCATCCAACAACAGCATCTCCCTCCCACTCTCAATCGCAACCTGGCCTAGAATTGCATCTCTAGCGTTGCGAAACTGCCGTTATTGTCCATGGTGAAGTTCCTGACAGGTCAAAGTCAATCGTCGTCAATCGTGTAACGTGACCTCCTACATCTCGGATCGAGGGTTTTGATACCACGGCGAAGCAAGATCTGCCTCGCAGAGCTGTTGAGCAACCGGTGAGGAACTTGAAATTGGAGGAAGACAAAGTCGTACATAGATGTTTTCCCGGCACAGATGCATCTCCTCCTTGACCCTGACATAAATATCCTCGTCAGCCTCCACTGGCCTCCCACCCCTCGCCTGTCTTCCTCTCCCCTTCCCCTCTCCCCTCTCCATCTCCCATCGCGTATCCTCCTCCCCTCCCATCCCCTCCCCTTCGTCCTCGTCCTCCCCTCTTCTCCTCCTTCCCTCCTCCTCCCTTCCCTCCCCTCACCTGATCGTGTCTGTGCTCCCAAACCGGAAAGGATTCTCAAGCTGTCGCTCGAGGGAGATCAGAGCGACAAGCAGCACCGAGATCAAGCTCGCAAACGCGCAGGCAAAGCCCACGTTGTTCTCGCTCCCCTCTCCTCGCGCGATGTGCAGGAAGTAGGGCCCGTAGAACATCGGCATGATCTGCGTCGTGATGAGGCTGAGGGCGCGGAGGGAGGCGGAAGTTCTGTAGACTTTGAAGGCCCAGAGGTTCTCGAAGGACTTGTTGAGGAACATAACGTACTGACAGCACGCAGAGTCAGCTCGGGCGAGCGAGCAAGGCGAGCGAGCAGAGCAGCCTCTACCTCCCTACCTGATTCAATCTGCTTGACTCGTTGCCTGGCATGCCGGCAGCCTTGAGCTCTTCAGTCGCCCGATGCAGTCGCCCGATCAATCTCACCAGCATATCCCTCCCATGCTTCTCTGCCTTCTCTACCAGATCCTTCTCCGTCGTCCCGCAGCACCCGTTCATGTGCCGCATCCTCCCCCGCCGCGGCACCAGCAGCAGCTCCTCCAACGAGTCCACGATGGCGAGCAGGAGGGTCTTGACCCGCGCTTGGTGGTTGCGATTGAGCTCAACCAGCCCCTTGGCCTTGATCCTCCTGTCAGACTGACCTGGGGGAGCAGGAGGAGCTGTACTCAGCTCGTCCCTCCCGTACCATCCTGTAGATGATGCCCAATCCCACACAGCATGAGCGAGAAAGATATTGACCACTTGTGTGCGGAAGGTACACAGCTCTGCGATCGCCTGCTCTCTGCGCTTGAAGGCGTTGGTGATGCTGTTCGAGATCGGAAACACCAGCATGATACTCACTGCTACCCAGTTCATGTTCGTGCTGAACTTCGAACCGTACCTGTCATACAGCAGCACGCTTGCCACAGAGATCAGAACAGCAGAAAGAGCGTCAGGGATCATGATGAGCTGTAGGAGGAGCTTGAATGCACCAGCAAAGTCTAGGACGGTGGCCCACCATGTCCTGGGGACGAGGACGGAGCCGCCGAGAGCTCCGCGTGTCCTGTACCTAAAGTAGAACCATTCTGAACGGCCTGACTTTGTTCGCGAGCCTTCAGCATGGTTGTTGTACCGCATCTTGTACATCTCTCCTGCTGTGTCTCTTTGTGTTCCACGTGATGCATTTGGTAGCTGCGTCCCAAGACCAGTCTCTGCATGCGCTGGATCTGTTTGGGTGTTGGTGTTTTCTGCGTGCATGGTTGTTCCTTCGTTTCCCCACAACTTCGACTCTCCCTCTATGTCCCCTCCTCCTCCTCTCTTGGATCTACCGGCCAACTTCCCCTCCTCTCCCTCTCTCCTCTCCTCTCCCTCTCTCCTCTTCTCTCCTTCTCTTCTCTCCTCTCCTTCTCTTCTCTCCTTTCATTCTCGTCCCTCACATTCTAAGCCCCGCCATGTTTTGTTACCCCACCCTCCTCCATTCTACCCTACCCTTGAATGTCATATCCCCATTTTTCTCCCAGCAGACACCGGTACTTCATCAAGTTCGACTAACTACCCACCCTTCTAGAAACACACCCAGTCACTACCCCTCCAAGTCAAATGTCTGCAAATATTCTACATGGAGGGGTGGGGGTGGTGTGTAGAAGGGGTAGGGGTATCAAAGATTCTAGATTATACCCCCTTGTTCAATAATGGTTTTCATCAATTTTTACTAGGGTGGGTATTTAAACGTGGGTAATTCGAGGGGTGGGTGGTCTAATTTTTTGCTCACTAACGCAGTGTCCTGGGTCGGTGGTTGTTCAGGATTCCTTGGGGTAGGGGTCATCAATGGAGGGGTACAAATCTCTTGGGGAAAGATCCAGTTACCAGGGTAGGTCGTCCTTGGAAAACAAGGTGGGATAAATTTGTCTGTACAGGGGGTAGGGTACTGTTGTGGGAAGAGAATAGCGAACTTGAAGCTTTGGACGAGCGGCGATGGAGAACATGGCGGGGCGGGAAGGGGCAGGACATGGAGGAATGCTAACTTAGAATCAAGGATCTGAAGGAGCAGGCAAGCAAGGAAGGCGAGGGATCACACGAGGAGGAGGGTGAGAGAAGGGGGGAAAGCATGCTCCTAGACAGACTGTTGCGATGAGCCAGAGTCAGCAGACGGGTAGTGAAGGAGTTGTCAGCTCTGCCGTACCGGCAAGCGTACAACTTCCGCTGAAGCAGTCCAGGATGGAAGAGATCGTGCCGTTAGGAACGAACCAAGATGCTTCTGAAGGGAATGGAAAGGGCGGACCAGGGAGCGTCCATGAAGTGGAGGACATACAGCGTCACCTTGCATTTACGGAAACCATGAATGCAAACATGGAACGAAGTAGGCCGCGAGCCTTGCACACTAGCCATGAGCGAAACCATCATGACGACGACGATGATGACGACGACTGGGAAGGATCAGGGTTGTTCTACTTCAAGTACAAAAACCGCGGAGCTCTCGGCGGCTCCGTCCTCGTCCCCAGGACATGGTGGGCCACCGTCCTAGACTTTGCTGGTGCCTTCAAGCTCCTCCTACAGCTCATCATGATCCCTGACGCTCTTTCTGCTGTTCTGATCTCTGTGGCAAGCGTGCTGCTGTATGACAGGTACGGTTCGAAGTTCAGCGCGAACATGAACTGGGTAGCAGTGAGTATCATGCTGGTGTTTCCGATCTCGAACAGCATCACCAACGCCTTCAAGCGCAGAGAGCAGGCGATCGCAGAGCTCTGCAACTTTCGAGCACAAGTCATCAATGTTTTCTTAGGACACGCGGTGTGGGATTGGCCTTCTGCTACAGGATGGTACGGGAGGGACGAGCTCAGTACAGCTCCTCCTGCTCCCCCAGGTCAGTCTGACAGGAGGATCAAGGCCAAGGGGCTGGTTGAGCTCAATCGCAACCACCAAGCGCGGGTCAAGACCCTCCTGCTCGCCATCGTGGACTCGTTGGAGGAGCTGCTGCTGGTGCCGCGGCGGGGGAGGATGCGGCACATGAACGGGTGCTGCGGGACGACGGAGAAGGATCTGGTAGAGAAGGCAGAGAATCATGGGAGGGACATCGTGATCCGTCTCATCGGGCAGCTGCTCCGAGCGACTGAGGATCTCAAGGCTGCCGGCATGCCACCGAATGAGGCGATCCGAATGAATCAGGTAGGGAGGTAGAGGCTGCTCTGCTCGCTCGCCTTGCTCGCTCGCCCGAGCTGACTCTGCGTGCTGTCAGTACGTCATGTTCCTCAACAAGTCCTTCGAGAACCTCTGGGCCTTCAAAGTCTACAGAACTTCCGCCTCCCTCCGCGCCCTCAGCCTCATCACGACGCAGATCATGCCGATGTTCTACGGGCCCTACTTCCTGCACATCGCGCGAGGAGAGGGGAGCGAGAACAACGTGGGCTTTGCCTGCGCGTTTGCGAGCTTGATCTCGGTGCTGCTTGTCGCTCTGATCTCCCTCGAGCGGCACACAGCCCGTGAACGCCTCTTCAGTCTTTATCTCCTTTACGAGCAGATGATGGAGGGAGGAGGAGGAGGAGGAGGAGGAGGAGGGAGGAGGGACGGAGGCGCGTTTCGATCATCTGATTTGGAGGGGGGGGGGAGCAGGGAGAGAAGAGGAGGGGAAGAGAGGAGAGGATAGAAAGGAATGGGGGAGGCTGACGAGGATATTTATGTCAGGGTCAAGGAGGAGATCGTTTATTGCCGAACGAGCATTCTGGTGATCAGCGGTCGGAGGTTGGAGGCGCAGGGGTTGACTTTCCGGGTATGGCAGGCTTGTGAGGCTGATCTCGAATCTCCATGGTATCACGATCTGAGATGTAGGAGGATACTTGAAGCATGTGAGGATTTTTGACTGCTACTTTGCAGAAACTTCGCAATGGACCACAAGTGCAGTGTCGATCTACTGGCATCGGTAGCTTCAGCACTGATCGTGCGCTTTTGGGTACTTTTGGAGGCAACAACAGACAAGATTAGTCCATTCGTCGCAACAAGCCTTCTTTGTAAATATCACGATCAAGTCTATGAATCATCCTTCTCGGAAACAAAGCTTTCGTCATCCCACTTTATGTACATCACCAAATCGCCGCATAGCTGCCTGACAGTCCGAACGCTAGAGGTCCCCCGCCGACAAACAGCTTGGTTCTAGTCGGATCGTAACAGTGCCTGCGAACAAGCAAGTTTCAGCGCCAAGGAAAAGGTCTTCAGGCCATCGTACGTGTAGACTGCATTCGGCGCTTCCTGCCCTAGAAAGTAGTTGTCAAAGATAGAGTCTCTCTTCAGCCAGCCTCGTCCTGTCCGGTAAAAATTCCTTCCACCAGCATTTTCCAGCTCCATGTACTTCATGATCCTCAGATCAAGGAAGGAAAGCGAGCCGGCTCCGCTTCCGACAGTCAGCACATCTTCCAGCACGCTCAACGACCTTACTCCCCTCCCAGTCTCCAGCGCCTCCACCGTCTCAACCAGCTTCGCAGTCCGGGGATCGAGGATCTGGACGTGGCTTTCAGACCCTACAAGGAACAGCCCCTGCTTCTGGTGGAATGCCATGCACACAAGGTCCTGCGTATGGCGGAGGTGTACAGTGGACAGAGGAGGGTTGGACATGACGTCCCAGAACTTCACCGTCCCATCGATGGAGAGCGTTGCAAATAGGCTCGTCATCCTTGCAGACTTGAGATCTCTCACCTTGTCGAGGTGGTACAGGCGGACGTCGACAGGTTTCTTCCCTGGTTGGTTCGGTCTCCAGAGCATCACGCTCTTGTCCCTTGAGCAAGAGACCAAGAGCTCTGTGTCTATCCATTCCAGCGCAAAGACCCAGTCCGTGTGGCCCCGAAGCAGCTTGCTGGGCCGCAAGTTGGATCCCTGTATGATCATGATGTCTTCTGGTTTTTGACCCCCTGTGGCTATGACCCGATCGTCCGACATGGCTATGCTGTGTATCCCACAGTTGTTGATCCCCAGGTCGTCCGTCATGTAGGAGGGGAGGCAGAAGCAGCTGAAGCGAGCTCTTGTCAGGGGTGTATGGAGAGGAGAGAGATGCTAGCTCACGTGTCATCCTTGACGTCCCAGATCATCAGCTGGTTGTCCTTGGTTCCGGCAAGGACGCGATTGGCATCCAGCCAGATGGAAGAGAAGATCTTGTTGCATCTGCGATCACATCATGTCAACAGGAGAATGTTGAGGAGCAGAGGTCGGGGCAACCTGTCTACCCCACTCAGTTCTCTCTCACGAAGGACGTGTGGGATCCTTCTGGAGATCGCCTCCTGGAGGAGGTGGTTGCTTTCAACCATCCCTTCGTCCCTCCTCCTGACGTATTGATGCATGGAAATGTCATGGCTGTCTCTGTGCTCGTTAGCCATGATGATGATAACTTGCCGTGTCACTCATGTCCTTGGTACTGTCTTCAGCATCGCAGCCTTCCCTTCATTGAAACAAGGGTCTGCGCGGAAATGTTCCTGGGTGCCAGCTATGTTGGGAGAAGACCTGGAAAGAATCATCATCGGGTACCTGGAAGAGAGGTAGGAACAATAGCAAGAGATTATGATGATAGGGAAGAGTCGAGTAAGGATGGGAGAGCGCGTGGGCGATCATGATGATAGGTGGCGACAGTTGTGGTATTGGCGGTGGAAGAGATGGAATTAGTTGTGGTTGTGGTGAGGAGGGTGATGGGGAGAGGGAAGGGGGAGAAGGGGAGAGGGAAGAGGGGAAAGGGGGGAGTGGTAGGAGTGGAGGAGGAGGA
>NW_005434511.1:66080-85985 GCF_000315625.1 Guillardia theta CCMP2712
GTTTCGAACCTCTAGCGAGCACAGGAGTACAAGGAGCAGGTGAACGCGATTCGTGTTCTGTATGCAGCCCAGGTGAGGAGGTGCTGGCTGCTCGGATCATGCAGGCTGAGATGTACCTGCAGCATGCCGTCAAGACTGCCAACGAGAGCTGCGGGACTCCCCCCCTGCGGCGGAGATCCAGCTGAGCGTAAGGAGATGGAGGATGGAAGGAGGAGACTGACCGGATCCTCTAGCATTCGCTGCCAGCCTCGCAAACATCACCTTTGATGATGATGCCGCCAAGAAGAAGGTGGCAGAGTAAGGGGTGGAGGCGGGAGGGGTTGACTCTCCCCCAGGCCATCGACTCTGCTTTCATCTCTGTCTGCGCTAGTGGCGACATGCAAGTACGGGCAACTGCTCCTGCTCCTCCTGCTCCTGGAGGAGGAGGAGGAGGAGGAGGAGGAGGAGGAGAGAGAGAGAGGAGGAGGAGGACACGTACAAGGCACCGTCGTCAGATACAACAGGAGCGCATTTTTTGGTGAGCTGCAAAATTGGTCAGAGCGGGGACGAGGAACCAAATAGCGGCGGAACCGTTGAACCACTGATGTTGAAGGTTGCTTGCCAGTGGTAGGATCGGACTGGCCAGTGGGGACACCGTGGCACAGTACGGTAAGTGAGGTATCTAGAAAGCAGTGATACGGCGTAGCTTACTTATTTCTGGCCGGCCCGGCGGTTGCATAGTCCGGCATGGCACATCCGATTGCACTGAGCGGATACCGTTGAAACTTGAAACGGTGACACATACATAGGATTCGTGCTTGCCAACCGGCGGTTTCGATCAGCTTTGTGAACTTTGATATGAGAGTACGGTCTGGTAACTTAGTAAAGGCACTGGCAACTGAGACCGGCGGCCCCGGGCCCGGTCCGAGCCTCAGCCTAGTAACGGGAAGGGCAGCAACGTCGCTGGTAGCGAACCTCTAAGACCGCCCCATTCTGTCTTTTTGCTTTTGTACCCAGTGCTTTTACTTACTGGGGTACCCCCCACCGTCTGTCCCGAGACAGCAGAGCAGGCATCACAAGGGTGGGTACTTTCCCGCCATCAGTCCACAAACTTTTATCTGGACATGGCAGAAGCCGCGACTATGAGAGCCGGGAGCGAGGAACAAGAGCGTCCTCGCAGAAGCCATGAGTCGCTGATTGCCACCGCAATGCGATTGCTGGGTGAGCAGGCGAGGGGCGATCAGATTGCCCTCCTGGCGATGTTGCTCCAGGAGAAAGAGATGGAGAAGGAGTTTGAGATACAGCTAGTGATGAAGGACAGGGACATGGCGCATGCCATCCAAATCAACAAGTTCAAGCGTCAGTTGTCCTACGTCACTCAGAGGTGAGGTTCCTTGCTGCCGCACCTTGTGGTCTCAAGGTGGTGTGAGGGGATGACTGGAGTTGCAACACAGGTATCTCCTCGAGAAGCTTTTCTTCAAGGTATTTTCGCTGGTCGACTCACAGGATCGGCCAGCACAGCAAGCCTTAGCTAAGCTGCCGACGTCACTACGGAAGCGGTTCAAGCAGAAGAGCTTGTCGATGACAGAGCTGAACAGGCTGCTGCTCGCCAATCATAAGCTACGGATAGCAGCATGGGAGTACGTGGGACTGCCTCGATGGCTCCAATTGCCTCATTTCGATGAGAGCCCGGAGCTCCTCTGCGGCATCTTGTCGGAAGCGATGCACTCTCCCAACGGAGCTTACGTGTACATATCAGATCAGGCGCCTGCAGTGGAGGCAAAATTCTTCAAGAATCTCGCCAGGGTGTTTCGAAAGGAGCTAGAGACCTACAACCAGGACTTGGCAGAGCAAGGAATACAGGAGGAGGTAGTCGAGGCTCGCCGAACCGCGGCCACAGCTGCCCCCGTCGCCGATGCTTCAGCCTAGGAGGTTTGTTTGGCGGACCTGAAGGCTTCGATGGAGTTCAAAGGCTTTGTTGCCTCAAGATCGTCTTCTCTCTGAGTACGGTTTGCCTGCGGTCGGCGCGAGCGGGTTGTAGACGAATTGACTTGAAGGGACATTATTATTTAAAAAGTAAGCCAAACGAAACTGCTTCAAGCACACGATCAAGTAGGTGCTCGGATCCTCCCAGAAACAAGGGTCATCAATCCAAACCTCTCTCTCTGCGTCGAAAGTCATAGAAAGCCAACTTCGACGTGCAGAAATCTCAATATGGCCTTTGGAGCACTTCACCGTGACTATTCTGATGTATTTTTGATTTTTACGATTTCAAGGTGTAAGGAGCTATTTGATATTTTGTCAAGTGTCTAACAAGTGTCTAACGTTGAGTAAAGCTCGAAAAAATGCAACGAGCGACATCAGAATAGTCACGGTGAAGTGCTCCAAAGGCCATATTGAGATTTCTGCACGTCGAAGTTGGCTTTCTATGACTTTCGACGCAGAGAGAGAGGTTTGGATTGATGACCCTTGTTTCTGGGAGGATCCGAGCACCTACTTGATCGTGTTCGGCGAGCCTCGACTACCTCCTCCTGTATTCCTTGCTCTGCCAAGTCCTGGTTGTAGGTCTCTAGCTCCTTTCGAAACACCCTGGCGAGATTCTTGAAGAATTTTGCCTCCACTGCAGGCGCCTGATCTGATATGTACACGTAAGCTCCGTTGGGAGAGTGCATCGCTTCCGACAAGATGCCGCAGAGGAGCTCCGGGCTCTCATCGAAATGAGGCAATTGGAGCCATCGAGGCAGTCCCACGTACTCCCATGCTGCTATCCGTAGCTTATGATTGGCGAGCAGCAGCCTGTTCAGCTAAGCTCTTCTGCTTGAACCGCTTCCGTAGTGACGTCGGCAGCTTAGCTAAGGCTTGCTGTGCTGGCCGATCCTGTGAGTCGACCAGCGAAAATACCTTGAAGAAAAGCTTCTCGAGGAGATACCTGTGTTGCAACTCCAGTCATCCCCTCACACCACCTTGAGACCACAAGGTGCGGCAGCAAGGAACCTCACCTCTGAGTGACGTAGGACAACTGACGCTTGAACTTGTTGATTTGGATGGCATGCGCCATGTCCCTGTCCTTCATCACTAGCTGTATCTCAAACTCCTTCTCCATCTCTTTCTCCTGGAGCAACATCGCCAGGAGGGCAATCTGATCGCCCCTCGCCTGCTCACCCAGCAATCGCATTGCGGTGGCAATCAGCGACTCATGGCTTCTGCGAGGACGCTCTTGTTCCTCGCTCCCGGCTCTCATGTTTAAAGGACAGACAGACTGGGGCGGTCTGAGAGGCTCGCTACCAGCGACGTTGCTGCCCTTCCCCTTCAACTCTCTGACAGTAGTACAAATTAAAGTAGAGCTATGGCATCTACTAGGTAGGATTCAATGTACTACACATTTGTTTTCTGTAAGGTTTATAGTTCAAACTATAAATGTCAAACCTCGATCGGATAGGGGGAACACAGAGCCCGGACTAACTTGCCAGGCTTGTACTACTTGCAGTTGTCTCATGTGGAATCTGACTCAGTTTGCCAGAGTGAGAGCGTTCGGATGCTTGACGTCTTGAGCACTGTTCAAGTACATCTTTCAATTTGCTGCGCCGCCGCACAATCCAGAAATTTGCCCCGTGCTTATTCGCTCAGCTCATGCAAAGGATGGTGTTTCTGGCTGCAAACGAGCGTCATGGCAGCCTGGATCGCGCCGGAACGCATTCCTTGCGGAAGGGTATCCGACCTAAGGTGAAGATAGGTACTTCCGACGTTGGCAGGGGAGACGCGGGATCACTACATGCTGGGTGATCAGGTGGAGACTTGAGTCAGTCTGCTGGCAGGATTCTTGCTGGAAACGATACCGGGTCTGCTGACTTTGCGGTGCTTCCACCACACTTCACATCGGAAGGGCTGGCACAAATAGAAGTCATAGGCTGGGAGAGATTCATATCAGGTTACAGCAGTTTCCCAGCGGGATTTCAAAAGTGTGTGCGTTTCTTCCTTGCCAGCATCATATACCACCTTCCTACTCTACATGAATGGTTTCCATACAGCAACGACGATATATGGGGACTGCCAATGTTTGGAATCTTCGGACAACGCAGTATGGCAAGCCGATGTTACTGCGACAGCTTGTCATCGTCACTGCACACAAATGCAACCATTGCGGCATGACGGCTAGCTGGATTCCGACACAGACTGAAATATTGACAGGAATGAAAGAGATGAGTCAGCTAGTGCGAGAAGCTATCAGGGAAGAGATGAAGGTGTTCGGGGAGATGTTGGATCAGAAGCTGAAAGTATTAGAGGAAACGATGGTTCACAAAATTGATGATCTCAAGATTCTAATCACTCGAGAGATACGTACATCATTCGTTGCTGCATCCTTGAGTGATGTTGGTAGTCGGGGCGATGCTACATCTGCAACCTTGAACAAGTGGCAAATGTAGAGCAACAGGTGCAGTCCGCCGTGAACGAAGCGATCAGGCCTTTGCAGTTGGCACTGAATGGTGCAGGCAATGCTGGGATGGCACTTGCGGCTGGTCAAGGTATGGCAGTTGCCTTAGATGCAGCATGTGATGGCAGTGAGTCCCAGCATGGTGAAGAAGTGGTCAGGGAGGGAACACCGGGAAGGAATGCTGTGCTGGTGTCGTCAGAAGTACAGGCAGGCCATGCCAACGAGGAGGTACAAGTTGGAGGGGACTACTTTCAATGGGAAGGATTGGGGCCTGGCATCCATATGGTCCCGTTTTGCTTTAGGTTTCCATTGCGGTGTAGAGTTCGAAATGTGTTCATGTGGTGGAACTTGGGTCAAGATGTGATCGTAGATGGACAGGTGCAAAGGATTCGTCCCTTGAAGCACCTCAGTAGCGTTCCTTCCTCCAGAGACCTTGCAGGTGATAGCAACACAACCAAGAATTTCTAAAAAACATGTATTGTGATGACTATGATTGAGAACATATGTCGAGAGCAAAGGTACGCCGCTACCAGGCGAAGAGATCATGTGAGTCTGATCCTCCATTCTTCTACCCTGTCTCATCACCTGAGCTGATGATCATCAGCTGCTGCCTTTGTCATCTTCAACAACTCTGCATTCATGTTCGTCGTTCCCTCGTGATTCACTTGTTATCTCATCCTAGTCTCTCTTCCTGTCCTGTCGTCCTTCTCTCTTCAGGTATGAAGACAACCTCTCTTCAATTATGAAGGTCACAGCTGACAGATGTTGACGTGGCTTGGCAGTTCTGTATGGGATTTGATATGGGAAGTGTGAGGAAAGGCGGGAGGCAAGAGCGACGGAGAAAGGATAAGAAGGAGCAGGAATTTAAAAGGAGAGAACAAACACTGGGATAAGAGGAGGAGATAAAGGAATGAAAAAGGAGAGAACAAACACTGGGATGAGAGGAGGAGAGAAGGAGGGAGACGAAGACAACACCAAGACAAAGACAACGAGGAAGGGAAGAGGAAGAGGAGAGGAAGAGGAGAGGGGAGGAGAGAGAAGGACTGCCATGAGTAGTGGGTAGATCGGCAAAGATGTTTTCAGAGAAGACCAGGTACAAATTTATTATCATACTGTACATGATTTGTACCTAATTGATCAAAATGTCATTATTGTAGTACTGGAAGTTGTACTGGAAAATATATTCTATAAATTTATTACATCCGGGCCTCCGGGACCCGGAGCCCGAACCGATGGCCCGGACACTGAATCGGAATCGCGGTGGAAATATGAGCGGGGATGAGGGCTGGTTCCAGAAATAGACGATGGCACGGCGAGGGGCGGGGGTAGGGGAGGGATGCAGACGAGCGTGTGAAGAGACAGAGATGGTTGAGATGGATCGATGCAGGAGGTAGGTAGGTAGGGAGGAGGAGCATCGGATGCCTAGAGGAATGGCGGTCGGCACCTTGAGGGACCGTGGGGGGACAAAGGGGAGGGAGGGATGTAAAACGGTACAGGGAAGTTTGGGATGAAAGAGAGAAGTGGACGATGACGATGACAGAGAAGATAATCGAGATTTGTTGATGGAGATAGAGTCTGTGCTGGATCTGACGTGTCCCCCAGACAGGCAACCATGTCTTGGTCAGGGACGAAAAACGGAGGTCGACTGCGTGCAGTTGTATCGCTGTCGGTGCTTCTCATGGTTGCCATAATCGCTGTGGCCTCCATGCGGTAACAGCGACAGCATGCTCTCTGCCTGTCATGAGGATGACGCTGGTGCAGGAGAGATGGCTCGATCATGGAAGTAGAGTTAGTCTCGCTGGACCCGCAATGCCGGGCTGCGTTGCAAGAGGCGGCTAACGCATTGGGGTGGTCCTCGTTGGAGGATTATGAGCAGAACTTGATCTCTCAGGGCAAGCCCGTCAAGTGCGGAGATCGAGTTGTGAAGCTGAAGGACACGACCCAACCCAAGAAGTCTGAAGACGTGATCCAGTGGCTGTTTGGTAATCTGTTCGACGACCACCATCGTGCTGTCAAGAAGGGGGAGAAGGTTGAGCGAACGGCGGTAAAGAATGCTGAGGTGCATGCAACTGTTGCTCAGACACGTCCGCATGCTGGAGCGATCGCAGGAGGAGAGAAGCAAGTCCACTCAGACAAGAGCTCGCTGAAGGAGGCAACTGGCCAGGGGCAGGACAAGGCAGCTAGTGCAGTAGAGGAGCACGTGCAGAAAGTTCGTATCGCTTCCGCCCCTCAAACAACCCAGAAAGTTGCTGCTCGTCCTGTTGCTGAGCAACCTGCTAGCACACAGGTTGCGAAGCAGCTGAAACCGCTGTCATGGCCTGCTGTTGGTTCTACCCTCCCTGAGAGATCAGCCAAGGTCAGCGGGCAGGGTCAGGAAAGTTTGGCGTCTAATGCAGAGGGAAAGTCTGCGAGCCAGAAGCTGAGTGTGATGACTTTGAATAAGTTGGAGAAGAAGGCGAAGGTGAGATGTTGATGAAACAAGTGATTGTTGGGTGATAGTAATGATGATGAAGCGGTGATGATGATGATGGAGATGATGATGATGATGATGATGAATGATATGATGATGGGAGTGTAAGTGATGATTTCTATGATGGAGGTAGAGATTACCAAACTTGGTGAACGCGGTTTCTGATGTCGCTGTTTTCATCAATTTGCTAACATCTGTTCTGTTCTGCCACATGTCCAACATCCAACTCTCTCCACCATGCTGAATCTTCCTCCACCTTCAATTCCCCGTCCTCGCCAATTTTTGCTCACTTTTCTATTTTTTAGAAGCTAGGCTATCTCCTGGTACCCAAGTCGCTGGAGCGGGAGGCGAAGAATCTAGGATACGATCTGGTACCTGAAGCACCAGCTGCCAAACAGGAGGAGGAGAAGTATGTGCTGGAAAGCAGCGTGGACAAGACGTCCCAACTTGCTCAGATTCCAATGAAGAGATCAGAGCTTGTCAAGGAGAAGAAGGAGGGAGCTGAGAAGAAGAGCGAGGAGGAGGAGAATGGGAAGGGAGACGAGTTGCTGGGAGGGAGCAAAGTGAGGCTGGAGGAGGAGGCGAAGTTGGAGTCAGAGCTGAAGGAGCACTTCAAGGAGAAGGAGGAGAGGAAGAAGAAGATGCTGAAGGAGGAGGCACAGCAGAAGAAGAGGCGGGAAGAGGAGGCTGCGATGAGGGCAGTCAGGCGATACGGAAGCATGCTAACGTTCCCTGATGAAACAAGAGCCAAGTTCCTCAAACTCGTTGAGAGGCCTGCGGAGCAGGTGAAGGATGAGGAGGTGAGAAATCAAGTTTACTTGTGCGCCTGGGGGATACTCGTTTGATTGGACTGGCCCTCATGAGTTTTGTGGTTATGATGATGATGGACATGATGATAACGACGACGACAATACATCGATGACGATGACGACGACGACGACGACGACGATGATGATGATGATGATGATGATGATGATGATAAAGTTGTGGTGTTGAATGGACTAAGGGAGGGATGAATTTTGCAGAAGGAGTCACGATCTTTGCAGACATCCATGATTAGGAAGAAAGCTTTCAAGACAGCGGTGAAGCAACTCAACGACTACAACATCTTGGAGTTCAAAGAAGATGAGGTGAACGACATTGAGTCCACACATGCTGTTGTAAGCTGTTTCTTATCGTATCTTGTCTCAGTTGCATCATTCTGCCGGCAGCAAGGCCAGTGACAAAACAATCGCGGAAACCAATGAAGGGAAGACGAAAGTTGTAAACAAGCAGACAAGCTTGAAGCAACGGGTGATGGTGCAAACAGAGAACAAGAGCAAAGTTGGAGAAAAAGACAAAGTCTTCACGGCCGTGAAGGCAACAGATGTGAAACCAACTCCTCAAAGTGCGAAGACGGTCATTGCACCAAGAACAGCAAAGCTGCAATGGGATGGGAAAGGAATCCCTCATTTTTGAAGCACCGATGATTGAGATGTAACTTTCTTTATTCTTTGATGGTTGGGTGTTTTCCGATCTCAACCAAGATTTTCTTCTCTTCCATCGTCTTCGTCTCCATCAAAATGTTTGTTTTGAATGTAAATATACAGTGTGGTAATCGCTCCCCAGCTCGTCTTGCGTGTTCATCCTTATCTACACATGATCTCCATTGCATCTATCTCCTTTGCCGACGATTGCACGAGGAGTTGGACGAAAATTCGCGCAAGAGCAGAAAGTTTGTCCTGTTGTGATGTCAACAAGGTTGTCACCTGGACCTCTGAGAGAGTTTCTGATCGATTGAAACCTCCTCCTCCTCTTGCTCTCGTTCTCCTTCTCTGGTCCTGGTCCTGCTCGTTCTCGTTCTCGTCCCTGCTATCATCATCTTCGTCTACAGTACACTTTCCCCCTTCCCCTCCTCCTCCTCTTCCTCTTCCTCCTCGTCCTCGTCCTACCTCGTCTTCTCACAGGCTGTTGGCATACTCTTGCTCCATCGCCAGAACTTCATCAGGCTCCATCTCCTGATTGCGCGTCAGCGATGGGGAGACAGGGAGCAGGCGCGACTTCGTAGCGGAGAGTTTTCTCGTTGAACTTGAAGGGGACGCAACCTAGCGATCCGTCGAAACGATTCTTGCGAATGTCCAAGTACTGATGATGATGAGAAGCGAAGAGGAGGAGGAGGAGGGAGGAGGAGGAGGAGGGAGAGGGAGGAAGGCGGAGGAGGGAGCAGGCGGAGGAGGAGAGGCGAAAATTCAGCTTGTGATCACGTTTCTGCTACAATGAAAAAGAAGTACCTTGATGGCTCCGTTGGTTTGTAAGATAATCACATTGTCGCTTTCTTGCGTTGCCTTGGCAGTCCCGAAGATCTGAAAGAAGACAGCAAGTGATGTTAAGCTATCTCCAGCATCATCTTCATCTTCATTGTCATCATCTCCATCATCATCATCACCGAGGAGAGGGTAAGCAGCTGGCTCTCGTCGTCCTTGCGTGGATGAATCACCTGCGAAATGTCATATTCAAACATCTGAAACATCAGAACATTCAAACACTCCGTTGCAACAAAGACAATTCAAATTGACAGATAACAATGAAAGATTGAGGATGTTGTGAAAATTTACATTTACAATCATCAGCATGAAGCTCAACAACCGATCTCACTTCCTTACCAGCGAGATGTGAACATTGAAATCTGTTGCAAACAAGCGAAGTTTGTGAATGGCCTGCAACATCCAGAAATTCATTCCTCCCCCACGTTGAGACTATTTTCTGTTAAACCCACCTGATCTAGAATCTTGAACGTGTCACTTTCGCGATAGGCTCCCGATGTCATGAACTGCAAATTGAATCACAAAAAGATGAGAAATATGGTGCAGCGAGTTACTTGTAAGTTGTCGAGGACGACATGTTTGACATCTTTGGAGTAGACTGCAAATTCCATCGCGTCGAGAACCTAGAAGAAACGAGAAGATTCATGTCATTGAGATGATGATCAGGTTGAGCAAGGGAGTACTCGACAACACAGCAGAGTAGAAACAAACACTACAACTTACATCATCGATCAATTGTTGCAATTCACATCATCATCCATCGAACACTACAACTTACATCATCAATATCAGTTGTGCCATAATACGACAAGAACCACAACGGCAGCTGTGAAAATGCATCCGCCGCATCGTTGAATTCGCGATCAGAGCAACCCTGATATATTCATCAATCAGTTTCATTCGCAATCATTCAAAGCCCATCCAATCTTGTTCAATCTCCCTACAAAACTTCTACTGCTAGCTCCTCCTCCTACTCTCTCTCTCTCTCTCTCTCTCTCTCTCTCTCTCTCTCTCTCTCTCTGTCTCTCTGTCTCTCTCTCTCAATCTTTCTCCTACCTTCTGCCTTCGTCCCCTCCCACATCTTCTTTCTGCCTTCTCCCCCTCATGACTCTCCTCATCTTCTCCTCCGGTCTCCTCATCTCACCCGCAGCGACTTCTTCGAATGCTGCTGCAGCATCTTTGCGCCGAGACGAGCATTCTTGATCTCAAAACTTCCCCACAGGGTGTGAACTCCTTGTTCACAGAGGTCGATGCTCAACTGAGACAGCATCGTCGTCTTGCCCTGTGAGAACGAAACAAGTCAAGGTTCAAGGTGGGATGTTGAGGATTGGGGTGAGATGTGACAAAGATGAGAAAGACGTAAGGTATGAGATAAGAGATAAACAATTTTGACATGTATAATACACTTCATCATTCGCTTTGAGACGGATGTATCATATCACACAGTGCAGATGTTTGAATCATGCACATGAGAACGAGAAATCGACCAGACAACTTCACCTGCCCTGTCCTTCCCGTGACTATAGTGAATTCTCCCGGCCGATGGCCCTGCAAGTCGTCCAAGTCAAAAATAGATCTCACATCAAAAAGCACAAAACGATCACGTTTCCAACATTCATCCTCGAAATCAATAATTCTTCACTTCCTCTCATCTAAAGTCTCTGCACGTTGTACCTTGAGGATCTTGGTCAAGGTTGGCAGTGCTGATCCGAAAGAAATCCCAGAGATGGAGTTGTAACTCGTGAGCTGTTCTTGTATCTCCCTCCTGATGTCCTCGAACCGCAGTATGTGATCATGGGGAACAATCTGTGCTTTGGACAGGATTGTCGAGATTTCGTATTTCCTCTCCTCCTCTTGAAATCTTCGTTTCGTGCTTGCTATCTCCATCTCTGCCATCTTGTATTCCTCACTCTCAGCTGATCTCGACTCCATGATTCCTAACAGCCTCCTCTCCATCTCTCCTATCTGTAACTTGTGCTCCCTTTGCAAGCTCCGCAGCAACTGAAGCGCATCGTTGGCATCCTTTGGACCACTGTTACCACCATCTCTACACCAGACGACTTTGCAGCGATGACGGCCGAGTTTCTTCAGACACATCCTGGCTCCTTCTCTTCCAGGAACATCGTCGTCCATCCACAGGTATATCTTGGGACTTGTTCAGTGCATGCAAGGCAAAAACAATTCGTGCTCACTGTTTGAAAACGCTCCAGCATCGCAATCAGCTCCACGGGAAGAGAACTTGCTCCGTTGGGCAAAGACAAACTCGGTAAACCCGTTTCCTGTTGTTCACACGTTATCCAGTGCGTTAAAAGTTCAGCCCATCTAGAACAAACTGACAACGTTCGGACAGCCATCGATCAAGGGAATTCATCATCCAACATGCATCAGACACGCATCATTCGCTCTCTTTCGATGTCATCACATGTCAACCTGATACACTGTCATCGCATCGATCTCCCCTTCAGTCAGAACAATCTCAGTTGTATCCTCGGACACCGTAGTCCACCTTCACAACAAGTCACAAACGACAATGAGACAATGACTTTCTGCAGTCCCCCTCCATCATCACCCGAAGAATCCCCATATGTTTCCCGATGGATCAAGCTTCATGCACTTCTTGTCTTCAATGGCTCGAACTTTCACCCGAACCAACTCTGACTCGGTCGGTGAAAACCAGGGAAACGTTACCGACATTAAGTTCCTTCCGTTGAACCTGTTCATCATAGCGCACAAGTCAGCAAGCCCCGGAAAGACATCGAGAGAGCATAACACGCTGAGCATGAGGAGGAGAAGCATCTCACCGATAGATCGCAACACCAACACAAAACTTCTCCAGGGTCTTGAGAGTCAGGCATCGTTTCTCCGTCAACCACGCGATAGCAGGCAGGCAGTTTGGAAGGGCTCTCGCGTACTTGCGGAAAACATTCTCATCTCCGACCCCAATCTCTGTTCTAGTCTCAAGACTGGATGGAACTCCGTTGACAGGATCGATAGTCCTCTTGGGATCAAACACGGTCGATGCGCTCTGCAAAGTTTCCTGCAACCACCCTGAGTGAAAGGGACAGGCAGGAATGCCGATGAAGCAATCAAGGAGCAGAGCCATCACACTAATCACCTCATATGCAACTCCTGAGATAGCTTTCTTCAGGTCGTACCAGTTGCCTGAAGCGTTACAGCGGAAGCAGGAGTAACTCCCATTCCTCTGGTGAACCCCAAACGTGTACTGGTTTGACGGGTGCTGCATCAATGTCATGGCGCTGCCGACGAGACTGGAGAGCGTGCGTTACCTCCTTGGATTGCTTCTGACTTTCACTTCCTTTGCAAACACTGGAGGGACAGGACTGGATGTTGATCCATTCCCCGTTCCTACACCCACTTTGTGAGATGGAACGCATTCCTATCGGCCACTTGCCTCTTGCAGTTGGTGAAGCCCTTCCTCTCCAGGAACTCGAGGACAGAACCCATAGGTATCCCTTCATAGTACTTGGACACGAACAACTCGTTCTTGTCCTTCGAGAGCTTGCTAAGGGCAGAAGCATGAAACCTTCTGCTGCCTCTAGAGGTAGTAAGGCAAGCCGGTCGGATCCTGACCAGCCGACATGCCCCCATAGCAAACTTCATTCCTCCTTACTCCACCCTCTCCTCCTCTTGAACCTGACTGTACAACCTTCTCTTCCTCCTCCTCGTCCCTTCCCTTCCTCTTTCTCCCCACTCGCTCGCTTTCCCGTCTCCCTGCCAACCCGCCTTTACCCGCCCAGTACCACCCTACCCCTTCGCCAGGTAGGGAAGGTTACTACCTACCCTTGAAAAATACTCTAATCCTTTAGGAAAAATACCCACCCACCATGAGGACTTCAGTACCCCTACCACCTACTATTAACAATTGCAAAGCGTGCAAAAACTCGGACCTTGATGGAGATAAGGGGGGATGAGGGCCCTGACCGGGCCCGGGCGGTGATCGGACATGACGGTGCCGCCGCACTGAAGAGACTGGTGATCCGGGAGGTCCGGCTGAACCGTTGAACAGAACGGTCCGAATTCTTGCGGGCACCGTCACTGGTGACCAGTCACCGGACTCGGAGCGCCGCAGCCTTCACTCAGTCGGAGTCCGAGTGAGGGCCGGGCCGGGCCCAGAGCGAGCGCCGCCGGGCCCGGCCGCAAGTGAGCCTGCGCCAGATTCCCGCCTGCGCCTGGCCTGCGCGGCCGGGCCGGATCTGAGGAGGGATGAGGGGGAGTGAGAAGCGGCGGATGGGAGGGGCGCGGCAATGCGCGCGGTAGACGAGGGAGGAGGAGGAGGAGGAGAGTGAGCGAGCGAGGGAGCGACGAAGAGGAGGAAGAAGAAGGATGAGGATTGATATGTGCTGCTTCCTCTGATCATACCTGCGTGATGGCCCTCAACACCAGGGGCTCCTATAGGTCCCACATGCTCCTCCTCCTCCTGGGGTTAGTTTCCGGTCCGTCCATACGGTCCAGCCAAGCGATCGAGATGGAGCTCGATGCTATGCGTGCCATGCGCACGGCCTCCAGGGTCTCTCCATGCTGGAGGCCAGAGGGAGGAAGGAGACTGGAGGGTTGCCACCTGTCGGGCCCACCAACCTTGCGGCTCAAGGGAGGCATGGATCAGAACAAGCTGATGGAGTTTGAGAGCATCCTAGAGCAGCTGCAGCATCCTGAAGCTACGGCGCAGCAGCGACAACACGCGCAACAGTTTGCTCTCATGCTCCAGAACCCGGTTGACCTGTCTGAGATCGACGAAGGCCTCCTCAGCCAGAAGGCCGGCGACGCGAGCGGCAAGCGGCAGCTCGCAGTCCAGAAGCGGATGGCACAACTGCAGCACATCCTCGACCACTCAAGATCCGCTACAGCACAAGTGATTGCTTGCAACAGCTTGACAGCGTTGATCACCAACAACTGGGACAACATCACCATCCCACACGTGGAGATCAGGAACTACGCGCTGACGTTCCTGTTTGCGCAAGTCGGATCCCCCAGCGTGCCCATGTATGTAGTCAGAGCCATGATGAGGCTGCTGTCACGCGTGACGAAACTCGGATGGCTCCAGTGTGACGTTCACCGCAACATCCTTGCAGACCTGAACAGGTTCTACGACGCCTCTGTGGAGCACTACATCATGGGGCTGCAGATCAAGTACGACTTGGTGGAGGAGATGGACGTACCTGCTCAGACGAGGAAAGAGTATGTTCTCAAGCGCCACTTTCTCGCCTCCGGGCTGCTGAACATCTTCAAGATCTCCTTGGATACACTGCAAAAGCTGCAAACACAAATGATACCGGATTCTAGAAGGGCGTCCGGTCTTATGGACGCGGCGCTGCAGCTTGCGATCCGATGCTTGTCATACGATTTCATGGGGCAGTCCAACGAAGAGACTGAATCCTTCTTTCTCCCTGTTCCGATGCAGTGGAAAGCAGAGATCAAGGATCCCTCCCTCGTTGACCTGTTGTTCAAGGTGTACTACGAGAGTCGCCCTCCGCAGTCATCCCGTGCTCTAGAGCTCCTCATGCTTTTCATCTCAGTGCCAAGGTTCTCGTTGGACGCGCCAGCAGCCGGCAGCAGAGTCTTCAACGGGATTAAAGACATCTTCCGAGGAGCCGCCGGGCTCGTTGAGCGGGAGAATCACCAGACGGTCTGCAAGCTGTTGGGAGCGTATCGTGACCTTGACGTGGTCGGAAGGAGCAAGAAAGTTGTCGAGTACACAGAGTGGCTGTCTCTCGCTGCGAACTTCACCATCGCCTCCCTCAAGTCCGTTGAGACGCCGACCAACAGCCTTCACTACCTGATGCTGTTCTGGTGGCGGCTAGCTACTCAAGGTCGAAGCCAGGGCTCGGGGACGAACCTGCTTGCTAGAATCGTTGCGATGCACCAGGCAAACAATGATGACTCTGAATCACAGGAGAAGAACACGCAGGGGATCATAGAGAAATTCATCCCCGAGGTTGTCAACGCCTACATCCTCGGAAGGCTGGACAGCGTGGAGGCGGCGGCCAACGGCAGGATAGATGATCCCCTGGATGACGTTGACATGCTGCAGAGTCAGCTCGAGCTGCTTCCTGTCATTGCCAGCAACCAATACGCGGCCATCGGCGGGTGGCTGACAGAAGTCCTCGATCGGACATCGAAGATGTACGAGGCTGCCATCAGCTCTGGGGCAGCTGGACCGTCGCATATGCTCGAGAAGCAGCTCTCGTGGCTGGTGCGCGTCTGTGCGGCCATGATAGGTGGGCACTACACGCTCGACACGCAGATCAAGATCGAAGGGGGCCGGGTGCTGCCAACCGCCGTCATGGGTACGAACATGCAGGAGGGCGATGAGATGGTGGATGCCGACTTGATCTGGAGAATGCTGCAGCTGATGATGCTGATCGAGAGGAGGAACTCTGCTCTCAACCTGGGAAGGTGCGACTACCGCCTTGAGATCGCCATGCTCTCGTTCATGGACAAGTTGAAGCAAGGGATCTTGTACGTCGACGCTGCTCTAGAGCAGAACAAGGAGTCGGACGAAGACAGCGGCTCCCGATACTCGATGCCTCACTTCCTCCAGAGCCTGCTGGGCAAGAGGATGCAGGTGAATCTTCCCAAGGAGGTATACAAGGAGATCTTTCAGAGGATAGGGCTGGGAGACCACAAGGACGTTCTCAGCATACTGGTACGAAAGGTCATCACCAACCTCAAGGTCTGGGCGGACAACCCGCTGGTTGTCAAGGAGACTCTGCTGATGTTTGCTACCATGGTACAAGGTCCAGCAGGAGGGAATGCAGCTCGGATGCTGCTGGACTTGGAGGTGACGAAGAGCCTTCTTGTCAACCACAACGGGGAGCACGTGGCATTCCTCTCTTACCCCGTGAACGCCAAGCAGCGGACTACCTACTACCTCACCCTCATGCAGCTTCTCGTGACCAACCCCGAGGACCCCGATGCCTCTGGAGCCTTCGAAGCGTTCCTCCACCCTCTGCTCTCCACCATGGCGTATCTCAACAGCATGTCCAGCTTGCGAACCGAGGAGGCAAAGTTCGCCATCATCGGGCTGGCAAGAGACCTCCGAGGGATCGCGTGCGCGTCCAACGTCAGGCTCTTTCCCATCCTCTTTGAATCTCTATACCCCAGCTACCTCCCCCTCTTCACCCGCGCCCTGGACGTCTGGCACGACGACCCGGCCGTGACTGTCGCTGTACTCAAGTTCTGGATGGAGATGGCAGAGAACAAGGAGGAGAGGATCAGGTTCGACGCCGCGTTCCCCGGAGGCCTCCTCCTCTTCAAGGAGATGTCTCGATCGATCACTACGTACGCCCACCATTTGCTCAACCAGGGGCCCCTGCCCGAGGGAGTGGACGCGTACAAGGCCAGGTACAAGGCCCTGGGAGTGTGCATGGCGAGCGTTTCTTTGGCCATATCAGGGGAGTACGTCTCCTTCGGAGCGTACACGCTCTACGGCGACCAGATCGCAGAGGAGGTGGTTTCTGTGCTGGTCCAGCTGGCCCTGTCGATCCCCGAGCGGGAGCTGCTCGCCTTCCACAAGGTCGCCACCTCCTTCTACTCCTTCATCGAGGCTCTCCTCCGCCATGCCATGTCCATGGTGATCGCGCTCGAGACCAACACCGTCGTCAAGCTCCTTCAGGTCTGACTGGCATGAGTTGCTCCTTCTCCTTCCCTTGCTCCTGCTCTTGCTCTTCCTCTTGCTTCACCTTCTCTTCCTCCTGCTTCTCGTCTTGGTCCTGGTTCTTCATCTCGTGTTCCTCCACCTCGTCCTCTTCCGTTGACTTGACAGTTGCTTCCTGCGCAGTTTCTCCATCATGGCCTTGCCAACGCCCTCCAGCAGAACGTTCACATCCTATGTGCGAGGAGCATCGACCGTTTTGCTGCCTTCCTCTTCAGGAACAAACACCGCCAGACCTCTCTCGCTAACCGAATGCGCCTTCACATGGAGCAGGTACCATCTCACTTCTTGTCCTGTCCCTCCCTCTCCCCCTCCTCTCCTCTCACTTGTCGGTCACGGAGGCTCTCCCAGTCTCCTCCCCCTTCCTCAGCAGCTCCCACATTCTGCTCACTCCTCCCTCCCTAACCTTCTCCCCCCCCCTCCCTCCCCCCTTGCCTTCTTTCCAGTCCCTCCCCTTGTCCTCCCTCCCCTTGTCCTCCCTCCCCTTGTCCTGCTCCCCTTCTTCTCTCCTCCTCTCCACCTTCCTCTCCCTTTTCCCCTCCCTCCCCTGATTCGTTTCCTTCAGGTTCCAACTTTGCTAGAGGACCTGCAGCTTGTGCTCTTGAAGCAGATCATCACCGACGAGCACATCGAGCTTGGGATCCTGTCGCACCCTCTTCTCTCCCTTATCCTCGCGTCCGAATCTGGTTTCACCAGGGTCTCTAGCAAGGTCTTGCTCCCCTGTCCTCGCGTTCGCTCCTTCGTCCTCCTCGTCCCTCCGCGTTGTCCTCGTCGTCTCCGCTCCCTTCCCTTTGGACACCCTGCCTCCTCCTCTTGTCTTCCCTTCGTTCTCTCTCTCTCTCTCCTTCCCTTCCTGCCTCAATCTTTCTCCCTCCTTCCTCCTTGCTCCCACTTGCTCTCTCCTTTTCCTTCTTTTCCCTTCACCTCCTCTTGTTTCTCTCTTTCCTTCTCTTCCTCTCCCTCTTGTTCTCCTTCCCTCGCTCTCGTCTCTCCTCAGACTTTGTTCTGCTCTTCTCCTCTGGCTCTAACGATGCTTCAGTTCGTGTCCAACCAGCCGGCCGAAGAAAGAGCCTCAGTCGCCGAGGCGTTCGGAGAATTGATGCAGGGTAACCATGAGTGAAGAGTGGGAGGAGCAGAAAGGAGGGGGGGGGGGAGTGGGGGAGAGAGGGAGGAGGAGGACAGGATATCCGAGGAGGAAGGACGAGGAGCGGGCAGAAGCGAGGAGAGGGGAAGGAGAGTGTGGAGGGACGGTTGAGAGACGTTGAGCCTGAGGGAACATGGGGGGGGGGGAGAGGGGGAGAGAGGGAAAGGGTTGATGGGAGGGAAGGGGAGAGGACGATCGGAAATGAAGAGCTTGCAAGGAAAGGACAGGGGATATGGAGGAGGGGAGAGGAAAGGGGCGTGTGGAGAGAAGAAGAGCAGCGAGTTGGTTTCACGTGATCGAGTTTGTGCTCAGGTGTTGAAAGGAATCTTGAGATGTCAAACAGAAGGACGTTCTTGATGAACGTTCAGGTCGATTCCTTCACTTTACCCCTGCCCCCTTCTCCCCTTCCCCTCGTCTTGCGTCTTCGACGCCGCCCTCCCCTCCTCCTCTCTCTTCTCCACTGTTCCACATCTCCTTCCCTCTCCACCTCCTCCCCTTGCCTTGTTCCCCCTTGCTCCCACTTCCGCTCTCCTCCTCTCCTAACCATGTTCTCCAGAGCTATCGTAGGATCATGAAATCAGCGGCTGGGCTGAACTTAGACTGAGCCCAGCAGGTGCAGAGCTGAGAACTGGGGTAGGAGGCTGATATGAGTTGGTTTTTGTTGTTTCATGAAACGGAGGGTAAGGGAAAACTATCGGGAAATCTCCCAGTGAATTCTCCCCTGCTCTCGCGCGTCAGTTCAGGTTGACAAGGGCTTGTCAAAAAGTGTCGTTCTGCTGCCTCGAGCCGGACTGGAAGATAGCAATGTCCCTGCCGAAGGTCCTGGACTTGAGCCAGTCGATGGCTACGAGAAGGCGATTGCGCATGGCGACTTGTTTGGTTATGTACCTGCCAGTAGCGATGAGGAGAGGGCGGGGAGGAGCGAGGGGGAGGAGGAGAGGGGAGAGGGGAGAGGAGGAGGGAAAGGAAGGGAGAGTAGGGCAGAGCAGTGAGGAGGTCCAGGAGGAGGGTGGAGGGAGTGAGAAGTAAAGGAGGGTGGAGACAGGAAGGAAGGGAGGAGGGAGAGTAAGAGGGAGAAGAGTTGGGGGAGATGAAGGAGGGAGGGGGAGGAGGAGGAGAAGAGTAAGAGGGAGAAGAGTTGGGGGAGATGAAGGAGGGAGGGGAGGAGGAGGAGGAGAGTAGTTGAGATCAGCTGAACTTACACGCTCCGCCAGAGGAACCAGCCAGCCTTGCCCGTTTGCTCTGTGATGACCAGCCTTCTCCAGACTGTCCCGTCCTTGGCCTGGAAGTACTTGGTGCCGTCCTTGGGGTTGGGATCCGGTTTCTCCGGGTTGATCTCAAAGTCTGATTCCTCCACCCCGATCTCGACCTGGAGAGCAGCGTGACGGGATGAAGGCGACAGGGGGAGGAGGGGAGGAGGAGAGGAAGGGGAGAGGAGGTGAAGAGGAGGTGAAGAGGAGGTGAAGAGGAGGGAGAAAATGAGTGGCTGAGGAAGGGGAGAGAAGAAGCAGGAGAGGAGCGGGAGAAGTGAGGAGGCAGGAGGGAAAAAGGCATGGCAGATGAAGATAGGAGAGGGAGGGAGCAACAAGAGCTGTCATGCCGAGAGGAATGAAAGTAGGAGCTGACAGACATGCCAGGAAGCAGGAGGAGAGGAGGAGTAAGGTGAGGAGGGAGAGACTGGGCAGGGCAGGAGAGGGCAGAAGGCACGGGTGCTGGAGAGTGAAGGAAGAGGAGGGAACGGGGAGAGGGGGAGAGAGGAAGGAAAAGTCCAACCTGGGCTAATGCCGAACTCCCTCCAATATACGCCAGGATACCCAAGTTGAGGAACTGGAAGGGTCGAGCGAACGTGATGTCGTTCCTGACGAGCTTCTGCGTGGGCAGAAAGTTCAGGGAGGAGGAGGAGGA
>NW_005434511.1:86085-112000 GCF_000315625.1 Guillardia theta CCMP2712
GAAAATCTCGTCCTTGCTCACCTGCTCCACCCTGCATCCCAGGTAGAGCTCGGTTCCTCTGGCCTTGAACGCCTCTATCGTCTTCTTCTGCAGGGGAGTGTCGAACTGCGGGATCAGGGTCCCTCCTGACTCCACCAGCTTCGTCGAGACGTAGGGCACGAGCTTCGGGTAGATCTTCTTCAGGTCCTCGTTCAGGAAGTCGAACAGCTCTCCTGACATCTCCACACCTGCTGGGCCTCCGCCAACCACCACGAACGTCAGCAGCTCCCGCTTCCTCTCCTCCGACACGTCCTCCAGGCTTGCAGCTTCGCAGTTCTCGATGATGGCCGTCCTCAGGGCCCTTGCATGTTCGATCTCCTTGAGGAAGTGACAGTTCTCCTTGACGCCAGGGACGCCGAACGTGCTTGTCTTCATCCCAACGCTGAGGACAAGGAGGTCATACGGGACCTCCAGGTCACGCTTCTCCGCCACAGCCTTGCAGTGTACAACCTTCCTCTTGGTGTCAACGTCCATGGCCATGGCTTCCTGGTACTCCAAGTTGCTGTTGGCCCACCTCACAGGCTCGATGATCGATCGGTACTCAACGGTCCCCACGGCAGAGGAAGCGAGCATGGGAGTGAAGACGAAGTAGTTCCTCGGGGAGACCACGATCACTTCATGGACAGTGGTGTCAAGGGTCTTCATGAGCGCGTTTGCTCCCCAGCCCGAGCCGACGATCACGACCCTCTTCTTCTTGCCATCCTCGGGCAGGCTGTGCGAGCCGGACAGGGCGTCTCCTACTGTCTCCTGCACGCGATGGAAGGCTATGTCCCAGATCGACTCCTCCTTCAGCAGCGTTCCGAGGCCGATGCGAACATCCTCAGAGCAGGTGACGAGCGGCATGTCAGTCCCTGCGTGCTTGCCGAGTTTCTCAAGATCCTCTTCGGTGTACGTATGCTGCTTCTTCATCATCTGTATGGTCAGAAGTCTGGGAGCCTGACGGCAAGAGGCCCTGCAAGGGCTGCCCCGCAAGCTCTTGATGAGAGGAGGAGTATGGAACGCTGAAGCACAGGCTACGAGAGCAAGAAAGGTAACTGATAGCTGGCTGCAAGGCTTGAACATCCTTTCAACCTTATATTAACGATCGTAGATCAGGTTGTTCTACGGGATTGCACTGAGCCAACACAAGGTGATGGCTGGAATGGACAGGGAAGGAAACAAGGATAAGGCGTGTGCGAGCGAGAGAGATCAGGTTTATAGGAAGGTGGAAAGACAGGCAGGTTGGAGAAAGGATGGGAAGGAGGGAGGGAGGGAGGGAGGGAGGGAGAGAAAGGAGCGGAAAGAAGCGAAGGGGAGGGAGGGAGGGAGGGAGGGAGGGGTGGAGTGGGATGGTGGGAGGCAATGGGGCGACGACGGCAGGAGCACAGCAAACCAGGGGTTTTTAACAATTGGGGCAGCCAGCAGTCGTAAGGGGTGGTGGGGTGGTAGCTTGCAAGGAGTCAGCATTCAAGGGGGTCGTCGATGATGACCAATATGTATGGTGGGGTACTTTGATAGTCAAAAGAGGGTACTTTGCATTGTCATGGTGTCTTCTAGGGGGTGGGGTACCGGCCAACAAATGACTAGTGGTGGGAGGACGTAACTGCGAATCCTTTTTAGTTGTCTTCAACACCAGGGGCTGGTAGCTCATTTTGAGGGGTGGGGTAATAAAGTACGGGTGATATTTCAGTATGAATGACGGGTGTTCCTCCAGTAACATGACGTTGAGGGACCTAAATTGGTTTGCAGTGCTCACGAGTTGGGGGTGGTAGGGGTACTTGCAAATGGTCTCATACAACAACCTCAAATGGTGGGTAGGGGGTCCTCGGATCCAACCATGACATACTGAAGTAGGGGTCCTTTGATGGCAAATCTGATCCTGTGAAGTGGAGTGGGTGTCCGATGTCAACAATCATGTTGCTGACTTGGGGGGTAGGGGGTGGTCCTTCCTACAGACAGCCGGTCATAGTGTCGACGTGGAGAAGGGGGCGGGGGAATCATCAGGAGTGGACCGGGTGGACTCAGTCCTCTGGGGGTGGGTAGAATCATATTAGCACGGGGGGTACGGGTAGTAGGTAAGTTAACCCTTTTTGACAGGTCGTTGACCTCTTGAAAGCCGCTCGGAACGTTTGTAGTAAAGATGACCTGTCAGACTCATTCCTAGCGCGCTAGCACCTCAGCTAAGACTCAAGGTGCTAGGAATGCCGTCAGTGACGGTAGAGGCTCTTCTACCCCCGGCACTGCGGCAGGTTGGCAAGTTTGTCGCAGGACAGTACCACGGTAGTACCGATAGTACCCAAGTTTTACTCAAAGTTGTTAAGTCAAAAATTAGACTCAGTGCTGTGGGCAGTGACTTCTTGTACCATCATTACCGTGTGAGCCTGCGCCCGGGCGCCGCCGCCCGGCCGCGCGCGGCGGCGGGGCCCGGGGCCTGTCAGCGGCCCGGCCGCCTGCCAGCCAGGGCCTGATCCGATGCCACGGTCAGGGTTCACCGGGCACCCGCGGCTGAGCTCTCAGCCGCCGCCGGTCCGGGAGGCTGCCCGGCCCGGCCCGGGCATGACCCGGCGCCCCGGGCTCCAACTTATTGTGGCACTGACACTGCCGTGACCGTCGGACCGTGGCACGCAGCACGCCGTTCACTGGCCGCCCGGTTCAAAACACGATACTATCGGATACGAGGCGGGAGTCCGCCTCCGACCAAAAGTTGGGACAGCAACATACATTTGGAGGCCGTCTTAGACAGGTCAGGTCTCAGAAGGCAGCGACTTTCAGGGAGCATGGGACTCATCTGAGGGAGGGAGGGGAGGGAGGGAGGAGATTGATGAAGGGTTGGGGGGTGAGATCGGGAGGATAGGACAAGGAAGCCATTCACTGACATCGATCTAGTTTCCCCAGACCTCAGAGCATGATTCAGGCGTGATCAAGAGTCTCAAGGCCCCAGCACACATGGTCTGATCAGCCTGAAGTGCACTGGGGGAGAGGAGATCATGGGATTGTTGACAGCTCGTCATGCTGTCCTCGTCTTTACCCTGGAGTGCTTGCGTACTGCCTACCTGAACCCTTTGAACAGCCTGTCCTTGCAACCTGATCATATCCATTTGTGCACGCGTCGTCATGGTTGGAGCCTCCGTTTACGGGGAGGGGCCAAGAACTACAAGCATCGGGCGGACGACCCGGACTTCGTAGCGACTGCTCCGATATTGGACTTGTTGACAGATGGGGATTACTCAAAGAAGATGGAGTTTGCCAAGAAGAACATCAAGAAGATCATGGAGACTCCTGTTGAATTCTGCATCGACCCTTCGTACTTGGATGGGACTAGCTCCCACTTCACCTGCTCGATCAAAGGGAAGCGGGGGAAGAAGGATAATAAGAGTTTGAAATATGTGCCGGAAGAGGAGGAGGAGGAGGAGGAGGAGGAGGAGGAGGAGGAGGAGGGAGGGGAGGACGGCAAGGGAAGGGAAGAGAAGGAGCAAAACTCAGACGAATTCGATGGCTTCGGCGTTCTGAAGAAGATTGAAATGACAGAATTCCGCAATGTCACATACGCTATCCTTGATAACAAATATGAAGACGTTGTGAGTTGTGATTTTCATCCTTCTTGCTGCCTGGCTGATTTAAAGATGTCTCCCCTTGAACTCGCACATCCCCTCGATCTCACTTCTTGACGCACTTGTTTCCAGATGGAAAAGCTGCAGGCAATGTTGGCCAAGGACCAGCACAACGAGGACATTGTCAACAACATGGCGATGGCGATCACTTTGCATACCAACAATACCAGTGAAGCTGAACACATGCTCGAGGTCAATTGAGGAGCATACATAATGAGTATAAAGTCTTGATACTGCTCCCTTCAGGACTTCATTCAAAAACATCCCAACGTCAGCGGCCGAGTAGTCGGAAATCTAGCGGTAAGCATGTTTGGAGATCACCTGCTTGTTCACCTTGTGTTATGATGATTCGTTCATCCTCCGATTTGCACGTCTTGTTCATCATTTTTCATGCTTGCTTCTTTCCTTACCAGTTGCTTGGTTGTGTTTGTCACAGAATTTCAGATCGCAGCGAATGATTATCCTCGTTGTCCTGCTGCTGCTGCTGCTGCTGCTGCTGCTGCTTCTGCTCCCTGCTCCCTACTCCCTGCTCTCCTCTGCTTGCTGCTTCTCTTTCTTTCTCAATATCATCTTTACTTTGTTCATATGTCTGCGCACTTTACCTTCTTTGCTCTCGGTGACGATGAGTTATGGTCTTTTGTTTCTGTATGATTCTCTCCGATTTCGTTCGCTTTGTGTGGTTTTGTAACCTTTGAGTGCAATAGACTATCATATTTCAAAGTTTGAACGACGACACAGCAAGAGCAGACAAGGCGGAGAAATATTTCCAGATGGTTTGAAACGTTTCTTTCAACCCAGTCATGCTGACAGTCACTTGCCAGGCCCTCGAACGAGACGGTCTCGACGACCCTGCAGTGAACAACTACGCCATGTTCCTCATCACAATCCGCGAGAACTACACAAGTTGTCGACACATGTGTGCTTGCGCCTTTCAAGGTTTGTGAAGCAGCGATGGCAGGAGCGGAAGAGTTGCTGGTGGCAAGACTGGAACAGAACTCAGAGAGCGTTTCAGTGCTAGGCAACTACATCTATCTCCTTATCCATCACTTTCCTCACAGGAGGTGAACATGCGAAAGCTTCTCATGGCTCAATAATCCTCTATACCCTCACTTCTTCGCTCCTCTCCCTCGTACGCCCCCTGCCTCCTCCCGCCTCCCTACCTCTCCATCCCTCTCCATCCCTCTCCGTCCCTCTCCCTTCCTCGTCCTCCCCTCCCTCCTTTCTCCCTGTTCCTCCTTCCCCCATGTCCTTCCCTGCCACTCCCTCTCTCCACCATCACCTCGACTCTTGTGCGAACGTGGTCGTGACACCCTTCTTCTGTCGGGCAGGTACATCGAGAACAGGAAGGAAATCCAAGGACCTCATTACAATCTCACAGGACTGCAGCTGGTGGCGATCCTCCTCCCCCCAACCCCTCCTCCTCCTCCTCTTCTTCCTCCTCCTCCTGCCCTCCCTCTTCTCTCCACTTCTACCTCCTTCACTCCCGCTCCTCCTCCCCTCCTCCTTGACTCCTCTCATCTCTTCCCCTCATCGTCCGCAATCTCTCCTCTCCTCTCCTCTCCTCTCCTCTCCTCTCCTCTCCTCTCCTCTCCTGTCCTCTCCTCTCCTCTCCTCTCCTCTCCTCTCCTCTCCTCTCCTCTCCCCCTCCTCTTCTCTTCTCTGAAACACTCTCAGGCCCATGCTCTGACCATGAAAGCCTTGAGGACGGACAAATCTCATCCCTGGGTAAAGTTGCTTCCTCTCTCTCTCCCTCTTCCTCTCCCTCTTCCTCTTCCTCTTCCTCTTCCTCTTCCTCTTCCTCTTCCTCTTCCTCTTCCTCTTCCTCTTCCTCTTCCTCTTCCTCTTCCTTCTTGCATTGGAACATGGCCTGCAGGTGAAACAATGTGCACCTAAAATCCTCAGCCCGGAACATCCTTGCTATCAAGCATATTGGTGAGTTTCAAACATGACAAGTGATATGGGATATGGCGAGGTGTGGAGATGGAGTTGAGGAGGTATTCGAGCGATTACAGAGGCTTCATGACATGTTGTGAAAACAAACATGAAAGTTTGCGTTCAAGTTAAGAAGAGAAATGTGGAATTCATGTCTGATGATGAATTCCCCTTAGATATCCAAATTTTGATGTGAAGGTGTGATTCCGATCAAATGATATACATACTTCGTTGTTTTGAGAATTCACAAAACTCTTCGTAACGATTCTTTACAGTGAAAGGTTCAAAATCTTCCGTCCTTGTGAAATCACAGTGTCAAGAGGTAGCGATGAAGAGACGAAAATTCTTTACATACATGTCATGGAGAGGATGGTGGTGATGGCGGTGGTGATGGCGGTGGTGATGGCGGTGATGGCGAAAATGGTGATGGTAGTAATATTTATGATGGTGGTGCTTTTATTGTTGTTGATGATGATGATGATGACGATGGTGAAGACGACAACAACTACCACTACTACTATTACTACAGTGGTGGTGGTGTTGATGATTGTGGGACCTGCTGAACATGTTGAAAAGAGGCTTTCTCCTCCTCATTCCAGCCTCTGCAATGATGCTGGCTGTGACTCGATTGTTTCCCAGCTCGGGGATATCATTTCAAACCGTCGCATCCGGGAAGGGCGCATTTGTTGAACAAGACCTTCGTAGAGCAGATGAAACTCCATCATCTCTACGATTTTGCAGATCACGTCTATTCGGAGCGACAGTACAAGACAAACGAGTGAGATGGTATACGAGGAAAGGTCAGGAATGAGGGAGAGATGGAGGGGAGGAACAGGAGGAGGAGGTCGAGGAGGAGATGAGGAGGTCGAGTTTACTTTTGATACCTATCGTCTACATTGCATCCTTGTCAAACATGAGCACAAGTCCGAAAACTCTTTCACGTCTCTTTGTTTTCTTTCCTTCTTCCTTTCCAGCTCAGTCACAATCATTCTCCACAGACTTCACTTGTGGATATCACTCCCTCCTCCTCATCCATCGTTTCCACCTGGTCCAGCTCGTCCTTCTTCCCCACTCCGTTGCCCTCCTCCTCCTCCTCCTCCTCCTCCTCGTTGTCCTCCTTTGTCCTGTAGTCTTTCCTTCTATGCCCTTATCACGTTTCCTGATACCACCTTCTACAGTGTGAACAGTCCTCCAACACTCCCTCCCACCCTCCTCCTCATCTTCACCTCCTCCTCCTCCTCCTCCTCCTCCTCCTCTTCCCCCTTGTCCCTCCTGCCTTTCCTACTTCCCCTCCTCCCCCTGCCTAGCTTTCGTTCTCCTCCTCCTCTTCCTCCTTCTCCTGATGCTGCAGCAGCGCCAACCTCATCAGCGCATGCGTGCTCCGGCACGCCCGGAGACCAACCTTCATCGCTCTTGCCACCTCCTCCTGCTCCCACTGCCCCACTTGCACCAGCTGAGTCACTTCCCGCCTGTTGGGCATGTAAGACAAGGAAAGGCTGCCGTCGTGCTCAGTCAGCCCTGCCCCTGGTTCCAGCATGAAGCCTTCCTTCCTCCTCAGGGCAAGGGAGCTGGACGCGACGAGGTCGTACATCTCTACCCCAGCATGCGCCAGCGCCAACGATGCACAGACGATGCAGGGAGAGAGCAAGTCGCCGTCTGCTTCCACCACAGATACGTGAACTTCGATCACTGACTTGGGGTACTTGAGCAGGTTGATTGCGCTCTGCAAAGCTGGGAGGATCCCTAGCTCGGCCGCTCGCTCCTCCTCCTCCCTCCTCTCCTCCCTCCTCTCCCCGTCCGACCCGGAGAATGCTGAGATGGTAACGAAGCAGCTTATCCTGCCATGCTCGGAGAATAGCGATGACCATGTGTCTGTCTTGGGGCCATGGACAGTGCAAACCACCTTCGTCCTCCCGCTCTCCACGTAGGCCGACCCTGAGGCCCTGTCTACCACATCCACCGACATGTGCTTCCTTCGAAGAGTGTTGAGTACAGGAAAATCCTTTTCCCCTCCTTCCTCCCCAGCCTTCTTCTTTTTCTTCGTCGTCGTCGCAGTTCCTTTCTCCTCCTCCATGCTGGGCCGTTTCAGCCTGACAAATTCGAGCTTTCGGCAACCTGTTGGAAGGATGCCGTGTCAAGACTAGGCATGTTAACCGGGATAACCTCCTCTGCAGTGCTCTCCCATTATCTCTTCTCCTCTTCTCTCCGCTCCGCTCCTCCCCTTCCCTCCAATCTTCACATCACCTCCACCACCTCTTCCTCCCTCTCCTTCCTCTCCTCCCTCCCCTCCTCCCTCCCCTCTTCTTCCTCCCCTCTCTCTTCTTCCTCCCCTATCATTCCTCTGTCCCATCTCTTCCTTCCTTTCCTTCCCTCTCCTCTCCATCCTCTTCACTTGCTGCTTCTGTTCCCTTCCATACCTGGCGGTACTGCTGCCATTGTTGTGAATGGGTGGGGGTAGGGTCCACCTGAGTGGTAACGGACCCTTACTTCATCTCTAAAAAGTACCGGTAGAGGTAATTAAGTCACGGGTACTTGTTCATTAGGAAATCGCACGTGCGGTGCATAGTGGACGAAGCGGAAAAGGGAAGAGAGGAGAGGAAAGGAGAAGGAGAGGAGAAGAGGAAAGGAGAAGACGAAAGGAGAAGAGGAAAGGAGAAGAGGAAAGGAGCAGAAGAGAAGAGGAGAGGAGGAGAGGAGAGGAGAGGAGAGGAAAACGAGGACCAGGGACTAAGCAAATCAGCGGGTCCCTCACAAGGTGTTTGGGATCCTGCTCTGAAGGACATTAGTGGGCAGTTCTCCTTGCTGTGTTGGTCTTGCGAACCCCAGGAAGGCCTCCAAGCAACAGCCGTAGCGTTCGGTCAGATTGTCAGTAATGGTCGTTACAACGAACGCACAGCTACAACAGAAGTTGGACTCCCTCGTAAAGATCATGGAGACAGGGGACATCGAAAAGTTCGTTCGTGCCTTCGTTCCCCTGGATCTGTCCGAGGAAGAGATCTCGGATTATCTGTCAAGATTGAGAGAGGATCAATCTGAATGGGAGAACATCAAGGTCGAGATCAAGACGATTGCAGACGGAGACTCCGTCACCAAGATAGAAGGAGATCAGGTCAAATCGGCAGTATTCTTCTTTCAACATCCTTCTTTCGACCAGGTTGACAGAGAAGTCGAGTTTGTCTTCGAAGACAGCGAATGGCGAGCCCAGGGATAGATGAATAACTCTCAGGCGCAAGGAGCCAGTTCAGGCGCAAGGGACCACTGGCTCTATTGCTGTGCTTGCCTTGTTCAGAACTATTATGTACAGTCGTTACCAGTCATATTTTCTTTCACCTTGTCCCTACAAGGGGAGGTATTTTTCGAGTTTTATCTTTGTTTTGAGTCATTACTATACAACAGAAAGCTTACAGCATGCGCTATCCACATTTCTCACTGGCTCGTTACCAGCTCCTCGCTCTCGCTCCACTCCTCCTCCTCCTGTCTCATCATCACCGTCATCGAGCTTTATATCCCACTCCCTCTTCACCTTTGAGCAGGACATTCCTCCAAGCATTCTGCAGTAGAAGGAATTTTCGGTCTGCAACATAATGAGCAGAATGTACACAGCAAGGCTCTTCTCGCACTTGCATGCATCATATCTCTTCTCAAACCATCAACCAACAAGCAAACATGTCACTCCACCAATTTTTCACCATTATGGCAATGCTAGCACGACATAAGGAGCAATCGTGATGCAAGATAGACATCGCAGTGGAGACAAAAGCTCGAAATGACAATCACGTTCCACGCTCGTAAACTTCAACTCACGTCGATCTCGACACGAGCTGGGAGCCGCCGCCATTTCATGCAAGAGTCGCATCTGACCCATGTCTGCACTCGCCAAGTCAAGATCGTCCGCCAAGTCTGTGACAAGGGAGGTAGCAGAGCGAAGGAGAATCGTTACCTGGTTCTCCTGCGACTCCAGCACACTTTTGCGATCTCGTTTCTTGAGCTTCTTTCTCTTAGGCGCCGGCTTGTGCTCCAGCATGTTGGTTTTCAGCTCATTGCGGAATCTCTTCAAGTCTTTCATGCACCTGCAAAAGCAACACGTCACTGTCTTACCAACAAGTTCCGCATTAAAGGAGGAGTGTGATCTGGAGAAGGGGGCAGGAAGAGGACGAGTACGACGAGCAGTAGGAGCAGAACAACGACGATGACGAAGGAGGAAGGGAGGGACCAAATTCACTTACGCATCTTGAGGCAGACTTATGTAGTTTTTTGCAAAGTAAGAGTGAAACCAAGGGCGGTACTGCACAAAAGAGGATTGATTCAGGAAAAACATCTCAAGAGATTGTGAACACAACAGACCATGAACATAGTGTTCTTTTTCTTCTTGCTCTTCTTCACAATGCAGTAAACTGACTTCATCTTTGTGAAATCCATCCTGCGAGCGGGAGAAAGTACTTCAGAAGCACGCGCACGCCCCATGGGAAGCGACAAGACAAACCTGCTTTCATGCTTCGACGAACACTTCCAGTTGAGCTTCCTTGCCTTCTCGTCATTGTGAGGGGCAAGATCAGACGAAGAGTCGGCTGTGCACTCCGAGTCTTCAACGTTGTCTACCTCCATCGGGCACTTTGCAAGTTGCACTTCCCAGGCAGCTGGGGGAACATCGTAGATGGAGTGAGAAAGAACAGCAGGAGGAACTCTTCTCTTCTCCTCAACAAACTTTTGTTGAGCACCATCGTTCCCTGCCATAACTTCTGATCCTGCATGGCTTCCAGGCGGGCTCGCTTGATTCGCGACGATCTCGTCTTCGTTCCCGTCCAGTATTTTCTTCCACTGGCACTCCTTCTCGTGCCTGCTGAACGCAGGAGACCAGTATGTCTCGTATCCGCAGTAGTTGCAGAAGAAGTTCTTCCTCCTCGGATCGATCCCAAGGTCAAGATCGATGGCGACAGACATGCTCGACCAAACCTCCTTGCCCGACACAACGCTGGTACGCTTACACGAAGTTGGCCGTACTTTTGGTCTCTTAGTACGAAACTCGCCAAAGGATCGGTTCAAAAGACTCAGATCAAGTAAAGCTTGGTGATCGAAGTGCTTGCTAACCACTATTAGAGTATGCAGTGCAGGACAGTCCTCCTAGTCAAACGTTGGACCCTCAAACACTCGAGAAAGCAAAGTGCAAGCTATGAGAGAAGGAGAGGAGAACGAAGGTGAGATTAGTGAAGATAGTACGATGGGATCAGAAAGGATAGTCTAACTCAGCATGAAATGCGGCAGAATCCGCCGTCTCTTGCCAAGTTCATTGGCAGTATCTCCATACTTGTTCGGCTTTCTTAGATCAAAGTGGGTGGGTGGGGTACTTGTTTTGTTAGGGTGGTCCACAATGAAGAGGGTGGGCTCCCCGTCGGTGGGTTCAAAAGTTCTCAAAATGACCCCTAATTTCTAATGAAAAATGTCATATTTTGTGGGGGTGGGGTAATTTGATGACATGGTGGGGTACATTAAATGTACCCTATGAATGGGTAGGTTATCTGATTATGGTAGGTAGGGTAGTGTTGTTATTCGGGGTTCTCACGGATTCAACGAGGGTGGGTACAGTCAGTTGGGAAACGATAGGGTAGGGTGATAGTACCCACCGTACACTGAGAGAATTTATGCAGGAAAAAATGGGGTAGTCAACAAAGTATGTTTTCTGTTTGCTTCAGGATTCATAGACGAGGGGTGGGTTCTTTTGGGGGTGCTAGAAACTGGAGCCGAGGTAAAGAGTGTGGGGGGTAGTGATCACGAAGGGGGTACTCGCGAACATGGGTTGGTGCTGAGTTGTTGAGGAAAACTTTATATGGTGGGGTAGTATGGATACCCCAAATTTAGTTGAGAAATTAACGGGTATATGAAATATTCCTAGGGGTACTGTGTCAGATGTGTTTCAATATGCACGGGTAGGGAAATCAGGAACATTGTTTTTTATGGGTGGGGTCACAATCATATTTACCGGCAATTATAGGTAGGGTAGTTTTTGCCTAGGTGGGTGGGTGCAAGGTGTACTGATAGGGGGGTAGGTGGATGGGGTAAAGAAAGACTTTTGGGGTTTGCACACAGCACCGGGTGGTGGTCAAAGTGTTAATGATGGGTGGGGTAGGGGTACATGAAAGTGCTGGGATGATCCTTTGAGTAGGGTGGGTAGTGATGAAAAAATGTAGGGATAAATGCTTATGATAGGAAATCCAGGGTAGTGGTAGTGATGTATCCCGTACTTTAGCGAGAAAATCAAAGGGTACTTGTACTGAAGGGGTGGCACATGCGGGGTGGGGTAGGGTGCATTTAGGACTAGGGTGGATAAAAAAGGGGCTGGGTTGCGGGTGTATCTCTGTAGGCACCAGGAGCTAAGGAGACAGGGGTAGGGTACGAGAGGCCCATTTGGGGTAGGGGTGGGGTCAGAGGATGAGTAAACTTTTTCTGAAAGTTTTGAGACTTCTAGCATGATCAAAGTTTATGAAGTTCGTTCGAGGACCTCATCCCCGCTCATACACAGGTCCAGATTTGTTGGGAATGCTGAGCAAAAGCCGCGAAGAGGGAGGGGACTTGGCGATGGGAGGTGGCGATGGAGGAGGAGGAGAAGGAGGATGTAGATGAGATCAAGTGAGAGAAGGTAGAGTTGAGATGAAAGGCATGTGGCCGGATGAGATGGAGGATCAAACGTCACGTTTGATATGGGGGGGTGACGTGAGGAATGTGGTAAAGGATGTATGGTGATTTGTAGATTGTTGGAGAGGCTATTTTTGGTGTTCTGTAGCTTCTTTGGGGTGGAGAAAGATGCTCAGGGGACTCATGTCGTTGTTGGCTCTCAAATCGTTGTCAAGACATTTCTTAGCCTGATCTGAGTTACGACTAGGGTTGCTGTAGCAGTCTTTTCGTGAAGTAGCTATCCCTACCCCTTGCAAGGGGAGGCGACTCAGCACGTAGATTCGAGTTGTGCTGAGATGTTAGCGTCCTCTCTGACCTGACGTCCCCCTCTCTGACCTGACATCCCAGGTTGCGATGGCGAGCTCAGAGGAGGAGATCGCCGGCATCGGGGCGCTGTTGAAGCCCAATAGATACTCTATCCTCAAGTTCGTGGACATCCATCCTGGAGGGGCGGCGGCGGCAACGGGGCAGATCTTCGAGGACGACAGGCTTGTGTCGGTAGACGGGGTGGTCGTCAAGGGCCTCACTGCGGAGGAAGTCGCGCCCATGGTGAGGGGGCCCGTCGGCTCCACGGTAGAGCTCGAGATCTTACGACCCGGGGCGGCCAAGACGACGATGGTGAAGGTGACAAGGCAGAAGATCCAGCAAGCAGGACCAGCAGCCAAGCAGGAGGCGCCGAGAGAGTCGAAGAGCATCACCGGCTTCCATGTCCGTGAGACCCTCCGCCATGGCGCCGACATGCTTGCGAAGCAGCTGGAAAAGCAAGGTATCGGGAAGCGCAACCAGTCCCCTGTGGCGAATGTCTCCAACAAGGAGGAGTTCGAGACGGGCTCGGACGTGAACATCAGCGCTCCCTTCAACTTCCAGCACAAGTACCATGTGCAAGTCGACCCCTCCTCCTCGACAGGTTTCACTGGCCTTCCTCCTGGGTATGTTCGGGTGCAGGCACCATGAAGCCGCTGACCTGTCGTGCACAACAGCTGGGACGGATTGCTTCAACAGGCAAACATCACGAAGAAAGAAGCTCTAGAGCACGGAGACGCGATCCTCGACATCCTGCGGTTCCAGCAGGAGCAGGGCTGCGAGCCGCAGCTGCCTACTGCCCAGCAAGCAAGCATGGAGGCGAAAATGGCTGTGCAATTTTTGAACGAGGTGAGCGTTGAGGGAATGAATGTGTTTGTGAGTCCTTCCATGATAATCTTCATTTACTTCCTTTCTTCATCAACAAACTGTGATGTGCTCTCTTACCTTTCTTGCTGCAACACGAGAGTCTGCTAACAATCTTGTACCTGCTGTCCCACGATTGCGTTGCTGCAACTTCTCCACTGATCGCCTTCCTGCAGAATCCCGCAGATCACTACAAGATGCCTCCGAAGAGCATCGGGCAAGGAGGAATGGGAACAATTTATCGTGGGACCAAGGATGGAAAGGTAAAGCCCTTTCGATCACAGTTCATCTGAGTCTGAGAACATTTGTATAGGATTATGCGATCAAGAAGCTTGCTCTGTCCAAGCAAACCGATCTTCCAGCACTCCAGAATGAGATTGCAATGATGAAGACCAGCGGTATGATTTACCGCTCCTCTTTTCGTTGCATCCCTCAATTCGCTTCTGCTGCTCCATCCTCGTTGTCCTTATCCCCGAACCCCTTTCTCCGCCGTCCTCGTCCTCGTCCTCGTCCTCGTTCTCGTCCTCGTCCTCGTCCTTCGCCTCCTTCCCCATGCTCTCGACCTCTTAACACTCTCCTCCTCGTCATCCTTCTCCTGCATATTCTTGCCGCCGCCCTCGCGCTCTTGGCCCTCCTTTCCTTTCTTGAAACGTTCTGCAGCTCACCCCAACGTGGTCGAGTACTTCGAGTCGTACATGTTCGATCGCTGCCTGTGGGTCGTCATGGAGCTGATGGACGGAGGGTCTCTGACCAACCTCATCCAAGTCAAGCCTGCTGCTCTCCTGCGCTTGTGTTGACGATCTTGCAGACGTACCAGAAGAAGCGCAAGGAGTTCACGGAGGAGGAGATGGCTGGTTTCATGAAGGCTTCCATCGACGCCATCGCGTTCCTCCACGGTCAAGGCAGGATCCACAGAGACATCAAGTCGGACAACGTGAGTAGCGTCTTGTTCCGTCCCCCTCCCTCCCTCTGTCTCCTCGCTCGCCCTGACGCTGGCCCTCGCCCTCGTCCCTGCAGGTTCTTATCAACTCTCGGGGAGAAGTCAAGATCGCAGACTTTGGCTTCTGCGTGCAGCTCACACAGGAGAAGGACATGCGGCAGTCGATGGTCGGGACGCCTTACTGGATGGCTCCCGAGCTGGTGCCACCCCCAGCAGCTCCCCAGCTGTTGTGCTGACCCCATCTGGCAGGTTCGCGGGCAGACCTATGACCAGAAGGTGGACGTGTGGTCTCTCGGCATCATGCTGATAGAGATGGCGGAGAGCGAACCGCCCTACCTTCGAGAGCAGGTGAGGAGGGGAGGAGGAGGAAGAAGAAAGAGAACCAGAGGAGAGGGAGCAGGTGGGAATGAGGAACGGAAGTGGTGGTAGCAGAGGAGAGTAGTGAAGGATGAGGATGAAAAAGAGCCGGAGGAGTAGGAATAGGAGGTGGTGGTGTTGGAGCAGGAGGAAGTGGTGGTGGTGGTGGTAGTGGTAGTTGTTGGGGAGACTCTGACGGTCTGCGCAGCCTCTTCGAGCTCTGTACCTCATCGCTACCAAGGGGGAGCCGAAGCTGAAGCAGGAGAGCAAGTACCGCGGAACTTTCATGGACTTCTACCACAAGTGCCTGAACCCGCTGCCTGCGAAGCGAGCGACGGCCGCGGAACTTCAGAATCATCCTTTCCTGGCTTGTGCTTCGTCCCCTGAACACCTGGCCGAGATCATCAACAGCAACAAGAAGTAGAGCTAAGACAACAGGAGGATGGGGGAAGCCAGCAAGAGCTTGTGATGGTAGAATAAGGTAGAACACATAGATGCTCCTGTCGCAGTCGTTGTTTCTTGTTTGCGACTGGGTGAATTTTTGGTTGCTCAGACATTGACTGTAGTGAACGTCCAGCTGTACATGAAGAGACTTTGCTCTGCTGAATAAGTGGTACACTGTAAGAGAGGACGTTGAGTTGTCACATCTGGTGAACTCAAATGCATTGAGCGGATCAGTCAGCAAGTCGACAGCCAAGAGACAACACTGCGGCCCTTTCCCTTAGCCCTTCACTTCAGAGCTCGGTCTCACTTTGCCCAAACCTACTCACATGCTGAATCCCTTCCCTCCCGCTCTAGTCTACCGCCCAACCCTGCATCTTCGAATCGACACTTGCTGCGAGCGAAAGCCGGAAGAAGAGGAATGAACTTCACTTGTTGTTCGTGCAAGGATGATGTTATACGGGACGACGAGCTCCCAACTTCAGTCGCTAATGTTTCTCCACTTGTATCATTGAAATACCCGAAAGCAGAATCCCTACGGAGAGATGGAAAAGTCGTATCTGACTGTGCTGGTCTCAACATTGCGAGGGCTAATGAAGCATTCGAAAACTCTGCTCGGCGTGTATTGTAGAGGAATGTTTGCTATTCGAGAAAAGACTGGTGCGTCCCTTCTGTAATGAATGTTTAAACATTGTCGAGCAAGGATGGTTAAAAGTAACCTTCATATCCTTCTTTAAACCCCCTCCTCCTCTAACCCCCTTCTCATGTACCACCTGATCCACTCCTCCTCCAGCCGCTCCCACTCCTCTGCCTCATCCTCCTCAACCTCTTGCCACTCTTCTTCCTCTTCTCGTCCCTTCAACGGCTCCTCCTCGGGGCTAAGTGGCGACGGTGAAGATTCGATGAAGGGGGCGGCGGCACTGATGGAGACGGGCTCACTCTCCCTCCTCCTCGCGTACGGCCATCGCCCTAGCCCCAGTGCCCGGCAAGCGTTCTTGAGCGCCGACAGCGAGATCCCCTGCGCTCGAACGTCAATCCTCATGCACTAGCGCATGGATCGAGAATGGGGATTACAGGGAGGGAGCAAAAGTGGAGGTCGCTTACCAGGTGACGAGCAGCTTGGGCCTGTGAGAGGTGGGTGAGGGAGCGGAAGAGGTCGAGGGTGAGTCTGCGGTAGAGGGGGCAGGCTCCGGCAGGGGACGATGCGTGAGCAGGTTTCTTCCTGGGGTAGACGATGCGGATGGACTGGACGGAGGGTGTAGGGCAAGGCGAGGATGGGGCAGGAAGAAGAGGAGAGAGGGAGGAGGAGGGAGGGAGGGAATGGATGGGAGGAGGATCGGAACGATGCATGGCAAGAACACGTGCTCTACCTTGCCTCGCCTGCTGTTGCCCTTGGAGATAACCAAAGGCTTCGGAAAGATCCGGTGATGACTTTTACCAGCGAAATCATGGGGGTGGGGGTGGGGTATTCTGTTTTTTGTACCGGTCACCGAGAGCAGAATCGTTTCTCAGATAATCGGTGAGGGGTACCGGGAAGAAATTTTCAACATGGTGGGGTGGTTTGAACAGGATACATACAGCGGCTGTAAAAGAGATTCGGGGGCTCTCGAAGATACATTTTGCGCCCTCTCGTGCAACTAGAAGTCTCAAAGTCCGTGACCTGGTGCGTGACTGTCAGCAAACCCAAACAACAAGCATTTAGACACATCACTGTCATGATCAATTATGCGCATGGATGACTGAAGGCTCGTCCATCCATAGCTTTCGTCCATGAAACGATCTGACTGATGACTCAAAGTAACAATCCAGTGTGACAAACAACTACTCGTGTTATAACGACGAATTGAATGAAATCATGGATACTTGCTCTATCGGAGCTCGGGACCTCGAAGATGTCTTGTGCTTGTTCAGTGCTCGACTCCCTGCCCTCGGCTTCAAGGCGGGGCTGTCTTGCCTGCTTGCGACTGGTTGGCTGGCACAGACCCGATGGCGCCCAGTGCTTTACAGAGAGCTGTCGGAGCATCGGAGTCTCCGAGATCTACAAGGGGGCTCAGATTCCGCCAGGTGCAAAAGATCGGAGCACCGAACCGTGACCCGAAACGAAACGATTTGGAAATTTCCTGAACCTGTTCCACTGGGGTACTGAGGAGGGGACTTGAGAGCCCTCCCCCGTCCTGCAGCATCCCCGTACAGTTTCCCGTACAGCTCCATCCTCATAAACCATTCGCATCGTATACCCGAGGTCGCATCGTATACCCCCCCCCTCCCTCTCTCCTCCCTCCCTCCTATACACCTCCATGTGACGATCGAGCGCAGGGGATCTCGCTGTCGGCGCTCAAGAACGCTTGCCGGGCCCTGGGGCTAGGGCGATGGCCGTACGCGAGGAGGAGGAGGGAGACCGAGCCCCTCGCTGGCAGTCCCTCTACCTACCTGCCTCAAGCTTCTGCACCTTTTGCTACGAATGGAATGGCTGGTGAAAGGGAATGGGAGAGGCTGGACAAGGAATGGATGGAGTGGTACACGGGGATGGGGCTAGAGGAGGAGGGCGTGTAGAAACAGCAGTGCAGTCTTTTGAAATTCAATAAAATCATTTCTGTGTCAGAATATCTCCTTTCTGTCCAAACCAAAAATGCACACACACACACACACATACACACACGCAGCAGACATTACAGACATAGCGCGGGTCTTCTTCGATTAATCCTCAATATCAGGTCTATTCAATCTGACAGAGAGTTCTTGCGATATGTAGAGAATGCCCTTGTTTTATTAAGTTCGCAGACCTGCAGATCTCAAGGCTAGTCTGTAACGTATGAGACCAACGTTTCCTCATGCTTACTGAGATTGTGCTTTTATGTACTGTCTGTGAGCAATTGAGCACGGAACAACGCAAGATCAATCATCATTCTTCAATGCTTTATCCTCTCCGTCTCATTCATTTCAGACCGTCTTTCACGAGAACAACTCAGCCGATGCCCTGCAATGCTCTCCGGTAACATCATCGGATACTATATTGTTTGTCAGTTCGTCTATTTGCGCTTAACTTTGGATTCTGTCACAGCGAGTCTGGCTCTGCAAAGAAACTTCTCGCCAATAACCCGTGCCCTAAACTCCCTCCTCTTCCAGCCCCATCCTCATGTACCACTCGATCCAGTCTTCCTCTACCCCTTCCCAGTCCCTTGGTTCCGTCATGTCTTGGATCGTGCTCTCCTCGCCATTCGTATCGTTGCAACCAACCGCGTCGAGTGAGCCTTCGAAGTCGCTCTCCAGTGGCAGCTGTTCGAGACCATCCTGGCTAGGAGGAAAGTACGGAGGTGATTGGCTGACAGCGACGGGCTCGGTCTCACTCCTCCTCCTCGCGTACGGCCATCGCCCTAGCCCCAGTGCCCGGCAAGCGTTCTTGAGCGCCGACAGCGAGATCCCCTGCGCTCGATCGTCACATCCTCTCGCGGAGGGCGCAGGGAGAGGGGAGGGAGAGGAGGAGAGGAGGAGAGGAGGAGAGGAGGAGGAGGCACGGTCACGTACCAGGTGACGGGCAGCGTGAGCTTGGGAGAGGTGGGTGAGGGAGCGGAGGAGGTCGAGGGTCAGCCGCTGGTAGAGAGGAGTTGTATTTTCGTTTGAGGAGGCAGGGAGGCTTCTTCTTCTGGGGTATACGATACGGACTTCCTGGGAGGGAGGAGAGGTTGAGGAGTTGAAAGTGAGGGGCAGGGAGGGTGATGAAAGCGCAGAAGATCGAGGTTGTGGTAAAGTAAGCAGTGTACAACTATCCTGTTGATCTATTGCGCTGATCATGGGGGGCAGAAGGAAGCAGGAGGGGGGGGGATCAGGGGAGGGATCCGGTCGGGATGGTTGTGGAGGGGAGGTACGTTTATAGCAGTGTGGATGTCGCCGTGCGCAGGGCTTGATCTACGGATGCAGGGAGGGGAGAGCCGTGCGCGTTACACGCTCTTAAAAAGACTTCTCTGGAAGCCCCCGTGGGGTAGGGTGACACAACGGTAGATCAGGGGGGTGGTAGGGTGGTCCAGGTTTGACTTACAGACTGTTTTTTTACTCAATTTTCAAATCCGGTACCGAAAAGTTTTACTCATTTTCATTCACGCAGCAGTCGCAAATAGGGGTCGGGAAGAGATCTGCTAGAAGGAGGGGGTGGGGGTATGCACAGGGACGTGACAGTTATTTCGTCATCATGTTTTTAAACTCCTTGAGTGATGACCCGTGCACACATGCACAGGTTACTTCAGCTGCATCTCCTCGCCCCTCCGCTCCAACCCCTCATGCTGTACTCCCTGTCGCTCATTCTCCTCGTCCACGACAATCTCAAGTCGTCTGCATTGTTTACTTAAGGAAGAAGATCCTTTCCCCTGCCGCTCTACATGGTTCCACTCCCTCCTACCATCGGCTGACTCTCGACGTCCTCCGCGCTCTCACCCACCTCCAACAAGTAAAAGCTGCTCGACATCTGGTGAGCAAACGGGAATTGTTTACTGAGATGCTGAAGCACGAGTGCAGGAAATCTCTCTATCAGCTCTCAGGAACGCTTGCCGGTGAGTGGGAGGGGCTGGAGGAGGAGTGGGTGAGATGGTACTTGAGAATGGGGCTACATGAGGAGGGCGTGTGAGGTCAAAGCTATGTTGTCCCTTGCTCCTGTAACAAAGCATGGTCGTAGTGAAAAGTCTGGTTTTGTGGTATTGCGTAAGAGTGACACAGAGGTAAAGAAAGGATAGTCAATCAATCACCCTAGAATAGTGGACAGCATAGAGCAAGCTCTACTGACTCCATCCTGCCATTCCGCTGAAACTGCGGGACGGGAAGATCGCTGAGACTGCGGGACGGGAAGATCGCCCTGGGCTGGGTGGAGGCATGAAAGGGTCGCAGACTACATGCTCAGGGTGCACGGCAGAAGGAAAGAGGAAAAGAAGTCCGACTGCTGTGAGGAGAAAGAGTGTGGGAGAGAGAAGATGAGCTTGAGGAAAGGTTTCGATTGAAAGCAATATCGATAGTTTTATCAGCCCTCTGCAAATCAACTTTTTGTTCCTGATCATCGGTATGCTACCTTACTGCCAACTGCGCAGTTTTGATAAGCTCAAGGAAAAGATGCACTTTCTTACTTTAGTTTTCACTGTGTAGTACACTGAACCAAACCCTTTGTTGATCGTGCATCAAGGTTGTACAACACACTGTCATTATTGGTTGGCCTGGTTGAAATCGACCTGCCTTGTTGTTTCCAAGCAGAGAAAGAAAGGAGTGAAAACAGAGAGAAAAAGCAAAGAACCGATTAGAAGGAAGACAACTAGACAGAAGAGAAGAGGCAAGAACGACGAGAAGGAAATGATTTCATGGAATTGAACAAAGACGAATCAAAACCAAACAAATCTAGGAGAGAGGACAAATGAAAATTTAATCGAAAACGTCAATACAAAGGAGGAAGAAGAGAAGAACGATGATGAGGAGGTGTGAGCTGAGATGAAGGCCTTTGAAGGAGAGAGCCAAAGAGCAGAATATGAATGCAAGTCAAAACGAGACAGAAATAAAACAACGACGAGGGATTGAAGCCATCCAGGAGCAGTAGCAGCAGGAATGGTGGCGGGAGCAGCAATTCAACCTTTCTGATCACATCCCCATTTTGGCCTTCCCAATGCGACCGATCTCACACACAATTATGATCCACACCGCACTTGTTGATGATGTCACAGACATGAAAATTATCATGACAGGCATGATTATGATCATCGTGATCATGATTATGATGATCGTGATCATGATGAACTTTATAACAGCGATGATAAACAGAAAAGAAAAAATGAAGATCATGAAGATGACAAAGATGATGATGATGATGATGATGAGCAAGAGAATAATTGTGGTGTGGTGACGATGATGATGAACCATGAAAAAGCAAAGCTAGCAAGTGATGACGTGACGCTGGAACTAGTAACGCTGGGAGTCATAATTGAAGATATTGTCGAGATGTTGATAGAAATGGAAACAAATGAGCCTGGAAGTGATTTTGATAATATCCGTACAATCTTCAAGATGTCATCAAGATTTTGATAGACATGATGATGATGGAGGTTGAGATGATGAAGAAGAACGAGAGATTAGATGATGATGACGACAAACATGATGATTACGATTGAGAAAGATCATCAAAATGGGAAGGTGAATCAGGGGAGCGACTGTTTGAGCTAGAAGAAGACGACAGAAGACTGGGATGGGCAGTTTAAAAGTATGGTCGTAGGTGAGGAGCTAAAGATGCACGTGCGATCTGATTGCAGCCAGGATGAGGTAGTCCAACCTACAATCAGCAGCTCCTTTTCACGGATCTCCTCGTAATTTCAGAGGGCTGTGGGACGCTTGTGTCCGTGACCAACCTCACGTTTCGGTAAAACGACTGGACGTTTGTCTTCGGATCTTACCTTGTGCTACTGGCTGTCTTTACCTGAGCATGCTCGCTGACATTTCTCGGGGAGAGCTCGCCAATCAAATCTGTGGATTCAGCCCTAGCACGTTCACTGCTAGGAGCGGGAAGGAGGGGAACGATTCTTCAAAAATAGCAAGCGGGTCATGTGACAACCACCCTGCACGTCCCAGACGAGGTCCTTCTGAATACTGTTACATCGAGCAAGATCGTTTGATCGACTGAAGCGAAAGAGCGAGAATCGACAGTTTGGAAACACGCTTTTCATTGAAACAATTCAGATTCATTTGATTGAGTCTGATTATCCTACTTCGTCTTGCTCTACACGCCCTCCTCCTCTAGTCCCATCCCCATGTACCACTCGATCCATCCCACTTCCGCCCCCTCCCACCGATCCTCAGACTCTGCCTTCTCCTCCTCCTCTTCCATCATCGCCATATCCATCCCAAACGCTGGCAGGCTGGGAGGACCTGGCACCAATGGCGCGCTGGCCGCGCTGACAGCGACGGGCTCGGTCTCCCTCCTCCTCCTCGCGTACGGCCATCGCCCTAGCCCCAGTGCCCGGCAAGCGTTCTTGAGCGCCGACAGCGAGATCCCCTGCGCTCGATCGTCACATGGAGGTGTATAGGAGGGAGGAAGGAGGGGGAGGTGGCTTACCAGGTGACGGGCAGCGTGAGCTTGGGAGAGGTGGGTGAGGGAGCGGAGGAGGTCGAGGGTGAGTCTGCGGTAGAGGGGGGAGGAGGCAGCGTAAGGAGAGTCGGGGGAGGGCTTTCGTCTGGGGTAGACGATACGGACGGCTTGGGAGGGAAGGGGAGCGGTGAAAGGAGGAGGAGGAGGAGGAGGAGGAGGAGGAGGAGGATAGGTTGGTGGTAGCGGACAAGTCTCAGGCAGAAAGGGAGAGAAGGCAGAAGGATGAGGAGTAAGGGAAAGGAGGGAGGCGGGTGCAGACATGGACGAGGGTACAGCAGAAGACGGAGGACAGTATGATCTAAAAATCTACCCGAAATATCCTGGATACGGTCACGGACGTTGAAGCTATTTACCACTCAACTTCTACTGTAAAGTAAAGAAGTCGCAGTACTGTGACGATGGCAGGAAATGTACCGTAAAACACTTTTATAATAATGTCAACTGCACGCGCACAAGATGAATAAAGGAATGACCGTCCTTTACTCAAAGTCAAGTTAAAGATTAGTACGAGGACATGACCAGTACATCTCACGGCCGGGTGAAGAGTTTTTATGAGTCGGAGTTCCGGCGGCAACAAACGCTTCACTGATCGCTCACACGTGCGCGCAGTTCGTGGGAGGGGGAAGGGGGGGGGAAGGGGGCGGAGATTCTTCACAAGGTCCCTGCCTCGCGATTCTACATGTGAAGTTATGTTTGACATGTCCACGTTCTCGTCGCTGTGGGATGAGGTCGAGTCCGAGCTCATCAAGCTCCGCGTCAGGGTTGAGATGCACAGGGATCAGGATGAGAGGGATAGAACCAAGATCAATGAGGACTTGCTATACCTGATGTACAAGTGCAAGGGAAAGTTGCAGATTGCCTGTGCAATGATCAATCAGGAGCAGGTGCTCGCCGCCATGCACTTTCAGAAGATGATCATGATGGTACTCAAGAGCATCTGGAATGCCAGGAGGAGTAAGAGGCTGCTGAACAAACAGGGCGAGCAGATGCACCTGTATGAATATATCAAGACATTCCAGATGGTGTCATATCGTAACTATGAGGGTGAGCTTAGCATGATGATCCAGCAGGGCATCGATGCTGTCGTCCATACCGCGATATCAGAGGATACCCCTGGAATCACAGTGCGGTTGAGCCAGGTCCGTGAAAGCAACCTCAAGGCAGAGGTGGAGCAGTTGCTGCAACACCAAAGAGAGCTCGAGCAATGTATCAAGACATCGTTCTGCTCCATAGGTGTCTCGATCTACATCGACGTTCAACGCCTGCGCACGATTCAGTCGAGGGTTGCCATGTCTAAGACCCGCATCGGGGGTCGAACAATCTCCAGGACTCGCTTGTCCTCGCTACCAGCATGGAGTTTATCCCTCCAGGCTGCTATGCCTTCAACGTGACCTTTGATTGCCATCCCGTCAGGACGGGTACAATGTGTGCGCTGCTCGACGATGCGGAACGTGAGGTGGTAGCGGTCGTACACTGCTTGTCCTGTATCGAGGATAACTATGGGATTAGCAGCGATGTGCTGTTGTGGATTGCAAAGTGTGTCTTGACGGAGGAAAGAGACAAGAGTGAGTTATTGAGCCACAGAGAGCATTGGGATATCACTACTCGCTCTGTGCGTTAGCTTGTAAACCATTCAATGCAAAGGTTTACATCAATTACTTCTCATCCCACCTCGACATCGTCTACAAACCCTCGACCTGTGACTTTGCAGCCCTGGGGGCAGAGGAAGAGAACCGGGGAGCTGTCCGGGTGGGAGATGAGAGCTGGGGACAGGCTTTCTTGCAAGGTACAGTTGAGGCCATGCTCTGCGTACATCCAGTCAAAGGTGTAGGTCCGGAGCCAGTGCACGACTCTCAGGCACTTGTAGCAGTCAGGACGAGCTGAGAGGAGGACGAGGGCAGTTGTAGCAGATGAAGTGAGTCAGAGTGAGCTAAAGGAGTTTCAGCGTCAGTGAAACTTCAATCTCGGCGTACCGACAGACCCGGACATCTCAGATACTTGAACGGTATCTCGCTCAAGGCACGCGTCATCAGCGCTCGCTGCTTTCCTCGCCTTCCATGCGCAGCCAGCGTGGTGTTTGAGAGCAGTTCACGTCAAGCGGACTGAGAGACCCCTATCATGTAGTGCTCTATCTCCTCTCCACGACGCCTTACTCACAGCATGGTCAATCTCTGTGTTGTGCACACAACATGAATCATGGGATCTGATTGCTCTCCTACTCTCTTTCAAGACTCTCTTGGATGAGCCAGGCGAGTAGTGAGCTGCTCTGATATGAGATGTCCGCTAACGTGATCGCTCTGCAAGCTCAAGCATAACCGACGAGCTTGCTCGATCCCATCCTCCCTCCCCTGGCTGGCAAAGTTGCCTACATCATGCTTCTTCCTCGTTGTCTCCCTAGTTCCTCACTTGACCGTTGCCTCCCTCACAGCCATGAGCTTCCTCCTCACGAGCGATCAAACAACAACCATCAACACTCGTCGGTCATGGCAAGAAGCTTTCATTGAGCAATCAACCGTCCGTTCCTTGTTACCCTCTACTGGCTCCACACGCCCTGCGGCGCGTCGCCCTCCTCCTCCTCGTGTACGGCCCCAATCTTCCCCTGGGGAGGTGGCTTACCAGGTGACGCGCAGCGTGAGCTTGGGAGAGGTGGGTGAAGGAGCGGAGGAGGTCGAGGGTGAGTCTGCAGAAAGAAGTGTCGCATCGCTGAAGATGATGACGGCGGGTGCTCTGACATCACCCTGGTCCCTTCATCTCTGATACCAGCCAGATCCCGTGCCAGCAGCTCTACGCTCGGGTCGCGCACGTCTCTTGCTCTTGTCTTCATTCACATTCCCTACACCTACTCGTACATACATGCCTACATCCTATCTACATGCTCCTCGCGGAGCTGAGCCTTGGGCCCTCACTCATGCGAGCGTGATCTTGCTGCCTTGCTCGATCGCCCCGGAGCCTGCCGCCTTGCTCCTGGCGGCCATGACGCTCCCCAGCAGAAGCGCTGGCGTGGCAGCGGCCTTTCTTGCCGTGGTCGCGATGTCGTCTGGGCTGGGAGACGTGGAGGGGAAGGCGAGGGGGCTCCGCTTGACGGACCATGCAGAGACATGGGCGATCTTGATGGTAGAGCGGGGGGCGGGGAGGGGAGACATGGCTGCGCGAGCGAGGGGAGGGGAGGGAGCGTGAGGGGAGGTGTTAGGAAAACTTCCTACAAGTATCTCTCGATCCAGTGTTGACACACGAAGTGATCCCGTCAAGAAACCAAAGAACAAGCGCGCGACAGCAATGCACAATTCAACGGCAATTTACTCCAAATCAACGTTAGAGATAAAGAAAAGTAAGTAATCTAATTTCCTAAGAAACGAGACTGCCTAGGACACCTACTTAAGAAAGACAGGAAGTCAGTAAACATATCCTATCATTTCGCTCCCTAGCGCTGATAGATGAGAACACACTTCTCAGCTCCAACTTCGCTGCAAACACCAAGAATCATTTAGCATTCACAAGATTGAAATCACGAATCATTTTCCTCAACTCTGGAGTGCGAAATTCACGCGTAGACAACCAAGAATCATCCTGTTGGAAAACTGATCGAGAAACACCAAGACACTGTCGTTTCCCCGCTTCGAGGTGGGCAGCGCTGTACGGTTCTCAGAACTTTTTCCAATACTCATAACTCTC
>NW_005434510.1:0-45410 GCF_000315625.1 Guillardia theta CCMP2712
TACCTAGTAGAGCCAATTGGGTCGAAACAACTAGCTGTGCCTAAACCCTAAACCCTAAACCCTAAACCCTAAACCCTAAACCCTAAACCCTAAACCCTAAACCCTAAACCCTAAACCCTTAACCCTAAACCCTAAACCCTAAACCCTAAACCCTAAACCCTGAAATTATCCGTTCCGTCGTTGTAAATTGAAAAATAAGCATCTGGCACAAATGATAATTCACCAGCAGCTGAAACGCTAAAATCTGATGATACACTTGATATATAATTAGTATTGTTTCCAAAAGTTTGAACCTTTTGATATCTTATGATTACTATGCCAGACCCTCCAGCTCCTCCCGTTCTATTTGCTGACCTTTCAGCTCCGCCACCTCCTCCACCTGTTCCACTTGCTCCACTTATTCCATCACCTTGGCTTAAAAACTCAGCGCCACCGTTTCCACCTCCTCCTTGACCTCCTGATATTCTTGTACCATTATTAAAATTACTTCCACCACCACCGCCACCGTACCAACCAGCAGGAGACCCGCCCATTTGAAAGTTTGTAAAGAATAAACCAACCCCACCAACTCCAGATGTCCCACTGCCTCCAGCACCTCCAGCGCCTCCACCACCTCCACCAATTGAACCAGCACCACCACCAGCAGCATAACCAGAACCGCCATTGCTTCCGAAGCCTCCATATGTTGATGTAGGCTGTAGCGCCTGCCCACCTGCTCCGCTGTAACTATCACCACCTCCACCACTCCCTCCATCCTTTCCGGCTAATCTTAAATATCTACCACCTCCGCCGCCTCCAATAGCTTGATAAACATCAAAATAGCTATCTTGTCCGTTCTCGCCTCTCCTGCTAAGGTTTGTTGAGTCATAGCTATTTGAGTCTGTACCAACCCCACCTGCTCCACCACGACCGACAATAACGCTATATGTTCCTTGTGTTATGCTATAGTTTTCTAATAGTATAATACCACCTGCTCCTCCACCTCCAGCATGCGCAGACCCACCACCTCCACCACCACCGGCAACAATAAGAATATCGCATGTTGTAGAATATTGAACATCTAGACTATAGGTTGTATTGTCGCCTGAGCCTCCATAAGTAAATAGTAAGTATCCCGTTGTATCATCTATATCATTATTTGCTACAGTGCTCGTCATTGGGTTGATATATCCAAAAAGTTGATTAAAAGTGCTTTCAAGGACATAGCTATTAGCTAGGCTTAATAATCCAGAAGATACATTAAAATCGCTTGACACTGAACTTATAAAATTTGATGGAACAGCTAATATATCAAGCTGACCGCTAGCATTGACCGATAAATTATTTGTATTAACTGATTTGATAAATTGATTTGCTGTTAATAAATAAGATGATAAAGAACTTGTTAAACTTGTAGATGTTACATAGCTTCCTAGTGTGCTAGTAAGACTTGTAGATGTTACATAGCTTCCTAATGTGCTCGTAAGACTTGTAGATGTTACATAGCTTCCTAATGTGCTCGTAAGACTTGTAGATGTTACATAGCTTCCTAGTGTTGCATTCAAATATGTTAAATTGATATAATTATTGTTAGTTAAATAAGTTTGTGTGTCTGTGTCAGTGTATCCAGCCGGTATATTATCAATTAAATTATCAACTTCTGATTTTGTATAAACACTTATTCCTTGCACCTTTTGATATCTTATGATGACTATGCCAGACCCTCCAGCTCCACCGTTTCCAGTAACTGACCTTTCACCTCCTCCACCTCCTCCTCCTGTTCCATTGGTTCCAGCTATTCCAACGCCTAAACTTGAAAACTCAGCGCCACCGTCTCCACCACCTCCTTGACCTCCTGCTTTTCTTGTTGAGCTTTGATAATTACTACCACCTCCACCACCACCGTACCAACCAGCAGGAGACCCTGCCATTTGAAAGTTTATAAATTCTTTACCAACTCCACCAACTCCAGAAGTTCCACCACCTCCAGCACCTCCAGCACCTCCACCACCTCCTCCAACTCCAGAAGAGCCTGAGCCTCCATTACTTCCGAAGCCTCCATATGTTGATGTTGGTTGTAACGCTTGCCCAACAGCTCCGCTGTAGCTATCCCCACCTCCACCACTCCCTCCATCCTTTCCGGCTAATCTTAAATATCTACCACCTCCGCCGCCTCCAATAGCTTGATAAACATCAAAATAGCTATCTTGTCCGTTCTCTCCTCTCCTTGTCAAATCATTAATATATGTGGTTCCTGATATCTCACCAACACCACCAGCACCACCACGACCGACAATAACGCTATATGTTCCTTGTGTTAAGTTATGGTTTTCTAATAGAATGATTCCACCTGCTCCACCGCCTCCAGCATGATATGATCCGCCACCTCCACCACCGCCGGCAACAATAAGAATATCGCATGTTGTTGAGTATTGAACATCTAAGCTATATGTTGTATTGTCGCCTGAGCCACCATAAGTAAATAGTAAGTATCCCGTTGTATCATCTATGTCATTATTTGCTACTGTGCTAATCATTGGGTGAATAAATGTGTAAATAGATGTTAAGTCACTAGTAAGAACATAATCATTTGTAAGGGTTAATAATCCGGTATTATCAACATTAAATTCGCTAGAAGTAGATGATATATAATTTGGTGGTATATCAATATTTTGAATTAACGTATATAATATGTTAGAATCATCTTTTAGATAATTAAATAAAATATTGCTTTGTTCTAAAGTGTGATTGTATAATATATTTGAATCATCTTTAATGTAAGTATATAATACATTGCTATCATCTTTCAACGATGACAATGTTATATAATTATTAGCTGTTAAATAATTTGCTGTGTCCATATCTGAATAGCCATCAGGTATTACAATATTGTTTATCTTATCATCGATTTGCGCGTTGGTGTAAGGCTTAGCGAAATTCTGAACTGTTAATGTTCCTTGTCCTGAATATCCTATGATTATTTCATTTATTTCTGATTGTGATAAGGCCTTATTGTATATTCTGAGGTCTTGTAAGAATCCTATGAATTCACCTATTTGAATATTTTTATTTATGCTTGTTAGTGTTGTAGTTGTTCCTGTCAATGTCTGAGCCACTCCATCAATATATAGATAAACAATTGTTCCATCATTGATAAAACAATAATGTTTAAATGTGCTAGATGTAACATAACCATTTGATAAAGTTGATATGTTAGCCTCATTGTTAAATGTAAATTTTAGATTGTTACCGTCTCTTTTTATATATATATAATTATCATCAGTTGAAAATATAAAGTCATCTGATGGTGTTGCTTTTAATCCTGTAATCTTTAGAAAAAAACTTATTGTTATTCCTGTCTGACCTGTTATTATTAATGGTAATTGAGAAGATGTAGTACGCCTTCTATCTGGTGTGTCATCTTGTGATTGTAAGCTATAGCCTATCTTATAATATTCAGTATTTGAAAATGTAAAATCTGTATATGTTGTATCTGTTCCCTGTCCAAGTGTTGCCCAGTCAAAGCCATTATTTAAATATGATGTTAAGAAGCTTGACACAATTGACATCTCGGAATCTGTAAGGTGTTGGTCCCATATGAACAATTGAGTAAATGCCCAGTCTGAAGCCTCCCCCCATTTGGTGCTATTATTAATACATAAATTACGATTACCTACGCCACCCGTAGCATTGGCCACACCTACACCATCTACTAAAATATTATTTGCAAATCCTGTTGCCCTGTTCTCATTTTTACCACAGCATACAAGCCAATTATCAAGCGTTCCTCTGCTAATTGTTGTATCTGTTTTCCAACCTTCGTAATAACATAAACCTCTTTTGCCTCCATACTGAGCATGTAACCAATTGGCAGTATTTCCTGACGCTTGTAAAATTCTTTGTCGTGTTCCTCCTGTATATCTGGTAACTGAACATATTGTAAAATTTGTAGGAATAGAACCAGAAGGCCAGTCCATCTTAGCTGATGTATCACCGTAAATATATGATATATTAGCAGATGCCCCAGCTCCTGAAGCGGTCGTTTTTGTTACAGTTCCAGCAGTTCTGCTGGCATTTCTCCCATTTCCTGAGCTATCGGGTAAAACACTCGTTGAGGTGTCATAATTTTCTGCGTGATATCTCGCCCAACATGGCTTATTTTGTAATAATAACTCCATTTCAGAATATAATACCGTAGGCGGCAATGTGTCAAAATTATAATTATTTATGGAGTCATTAAAGTCATTATTGAATTTATACCAAGCTATAAGGTCTGTTGTGTTTCCTGTATATGATATTGTAGGTGTTAATGTGCTTGTGCCTGCGGCCGAGTACTGAAATTTATATAATTCAGGAGTGATCAAGACATTATCATATTATTTATCTTCAAATATCAGAGAAATAGATTTATTGAATAATGTCAATTGTAAAGCTGAATTTGTAGCATTATATGTATTATTTGTGTATTCATCAAATAGATAAACATTATTATTATCATCGACTAGGAATTGCGCAGGGTCAAAATTATATGTTGTTCCTCCTGTGCTTGGCAATACAACGTTTTGAGTTGATACATTAGCATCTCCAAATCGTACAATCTCGTTATTCTCACTATCTAATAAAACAATCTCTGGGCAGTTTGCGCCTGCTGCTCCTTGAATACCTTGAACGCCTTGAGGGCCTTGAACGCCTTGAACGCCTTGAGGGCCTTGTTCTCCTGCTGGTATATTTATATTGGCAGTTGAAACATTAGGGTCTCCGATTTGACCTAATAATAAACTACCATCTGAATTATAAAATTTGAGCTGTCCAGCATTCACACCCGCACTATATAAATTTATTGATTGAGATGATACATTTGAATCTCCAATTTGACCTAATAATGTCGAGCCATCAGAATTATAAAATTTAAGCTGTCCAGCATTCACCCCAGCATATCCACGTGGGCCAACTGCTGGCAGATTAATGGAAGCACTCGAAACATTGGCATCTCCAATTTTTCCTATTAATTCAGTCCCATCAGCATTATAAAATTTCAATTCTCCGGCATTCGTTCCTTTTGGAATATTGATAGAGGCACTTGAAACATTTGAATCGCCGATTTTTGCTAGCTCAACCGATCCATCATAATTTTTAAATATGATTTGACCGGCGTTCGTGCCAGCATCGCCTTTATCGCCCTTATCGCCCTTGCTTCCAGTTGCACCAGTTGCTCCTGTTGCTCCTGTTGCTCCTGTTGCTCCTGTGCTTCCAGTGTCTCCCTTATCACCTTTGACGCCGTCTTTTAATGTTATATTTTGACTGTTATAATTATCAAATGTTATCGTGACATCTCCGTCTTTCGTATTTTTAAAATTTAGTTGAAATGGTTCAATCTTAAAATTAACACTACCGGAATTATTATAGGTCCTTAAGACGCCTATGCTATCATTTGCCTCATAAAGGTCAGTTATATTTGTCTTGGCCGGTTCCTTGTTGATGGTTAAGCTTCTTCTGATATTATTGTTTGTTGATAGGCTCTGTTCTGTGCTTACTGTTTGATTATTCAAATTTAGGGAGGCACCACCATATAAAATATTATTGCATATCAAATGATCTAATTGTAGCCCTCCCGTTATCTTTGTTTTCATATTATTGACATCACCACTGTATAATTTCGAAACATCATCATCAGACCATATCCCATTTGTAGCATTCATAACAATATTACATATTCCCCTATTAGCTGAATATCTCCCATCTTTTAGGATATAGTTTCTAATGTTATAATTATAAATGACAATTGGATGTAATTGATACCAATTCGCAGTCGGTGGCGTGATATCCATAGCCACCAAAACACCATTCAGATACACCTTAAATATATCTTTGGATATGCTGAAAGCGTAATGATTCCAATCGTAAAACAATGTTTTATCATTCGAAAAATTATTGTTAATGATAACAGACCTCAAATTCTCAACCCTTTGTTGTAAATTATTAATATATACAATCTTGACCCGCAGCCCCAAAAATTTATCAGGCAAGGAATCATCATCCGAAATAATCCAGTAAAATTCAGTCCCATCATAAAAACCATCGTTGCCATTCTTATTTTCATATTTGATTTGAAAAAGCCTATATTCTTGTGTTCCGTTGTTTCTTGCCTCGTTCGTGTTGTCAAATCTCCACCAAAAAGAAAGGTTTATGTATTGAGAAAATAAAAGGTCATTGACTATTAAATTTTGATTGCTTTGAAAATTCAGCCTGTATGTTGATATGTTAAGTTTATATGTATCTTCGACCGTTCCGGTAAATTCGATGTTATTGTAAGATGTATTCAATAGGTTTCTTATTGTCAAACTAGTAGGCCCAATATACACATCTCCTTTGACTGGTGATAATGAAAGGGGATATGTTATGTTTAAATTATTGTTGTTCAAAGCTAACTTATCTGAGAACGTCAAAGAGTTATTGACTGTTAAATTATTTGTATTCACTGAGTTTTTTATTTCATTGTTGATAACATTATATAATATATTAGACTCTGAATATATGCGATTGTTTAATAGGTTTGAATCAGTTTTCAAATGATTGTATAATATATTTGATTCTGAATATATCGTATCATATAATATATCATAATCTTCTTTCAGATAATTATATAATATATTTGATTCATTAAGTATATGCTCATATAATATATTTGATTCATCATATATCGTATCATATAACAAATTAAAATCTGCTTTTTGATAATGATATAATATGTTTGACTCTGAATATATTGTATCATATAATATATTTGATTCATCGCGTATGATTTCATATATTGTGTTGGCTTCGCCAAGCAAAGCATCATATAATAGATTAGATGAATCATCAATCATTGATTGGACCCCTGAAATGGTGCCATTAACTATCAGATCACCTGATACATAAAGATTACTTGTAATAGAAACACCATTCGCAAAATTTCCATCCTCATTCAATTTGAGCACTGATGATGTATATGATATTGCCTTTCTAAGGCCTCCCAATATGATATGCCCTGAAGAATTTATCCAAAATGAGAGCGCGGGAGCATTGAGATCGATCCCAAAAATATTATACCAACCTGAATTTCTATTAACGGAGATTATGAATTTTTCCTCTGGCAGATATGCGAAGCCAAGTTTAACGCTCTTGGAAAAACTGGGCGAGATAATGATTTCACCGGATATGTCGGTAGTCACGGTTTCCTACATGTAACAAACCGACGGGTGCATTGTTACCGATGCCCACATTGCCACCTGCATAAAAAATGTTTGTTTCCGATGTAACCCATTGGCTATAATTCAAAGAATCGATATGATTTTTATCATAATAATTCGGTAACGTGACTTGATCAATAAATAATGTCTTGCCTTTGAAAACATTTTTATGTTCTTTTAATGTTTGTAGTTCATAATTGCTACCAAATACATATTGATTTAATTCGGCTTCTGTCAATTCTTCGCCTAATGTTAAGATCTGTTCGCCTAAAAGTCGAGTTGTCCATTTATTGACATTGCAGCCATTAGGCAATGTCACAATTTGCAAATCATATATAAAATTCAGATTAGATCCAAAGCCTAAATTTTCACCATCTATAAGGTCCCTTGAATAAACCTTAATGACATCATCTTGAACTTTCAACTGATCATCTATATCTTGAAGATATCGCATCAAAGCAATAACTGCTTCCCTAGTAGCTGCGGCCTCTATCATGGACGGAATAGCGAGGGCTGAGCCCCCAAGTGCTCCAAAAATCGCACCAGCAACGGCCGAAACAACAGAGCCAGCAAATCCGCCGCCTGCATTGACAGCATCGGCCCCTGCCTGTGCTGCGTCGGTTGCTGCATCCTCTGCATCCTCGGCTTGGTCAGCTCCTGCTAATTCATCTAATTTATTTTTGATGTATTGAATCGATATTAAGGAACCATTTTCCAAAGCGAATTTAATTGTTGATTTTTCAAGATCAAGATCATATTTCAAATAGATCAACATTCTCATTTGATTCATAATTACTGTTTCTTCGGTCTGTGAAAGGTCATTAATGCGGCGGAGAATAAAATTGATTTCATTTGAATTGTCTTCGATACCTTCATATAATTGATTAGATGTTGATATTAGGTTGTTTGATGTATCAATTGCAAGCGCTTCGATCGTCTCATATCGATTAAATAATAAATTTGTCTCATCATTGAGCACATCGACATTAGAATAAAGGGCATTGATATCGGCATTAATTTGATTGATTTCAGGTTGTAAAGTCGTTCGATTTGTGCTGCCAATAAATTGATATGGCTGCCGGTCATTGTTCCGACATGACATTTATAATAAAGAAAGATAGATAAAAATAAAAAAAAGAATATAATTTAGTATAATAATGGTAATGATAATGATAAAGAGGTTTTAATAAAAAGGAGGTAGGCGGAGGGTAGGCGGGGGGGGCGGGGGGTAGGCGGGGAGGTAGGCGGGTGGGTCCCTCCGCCATGTTTTGGCTGTGGTGGAGTGTGAAAGAATGGTAAACGTAGGGTAAATAGACGTAAGGCGGGGGGGACGGGGGGTAAAATCGTGATTTTGAGGATAAATATATTTAGATCATCCGGCATGTGGCATATATATATATAGCTATGGAAAAATGGAGTTTTCCCCCCCGTCCCCCCCGCCAAATAAATTAAGCATGTAATAGAGCGGAAAAAATAAAGAAAAGAAAAAATTAAGCCGTTATGTGAAATAGGCGGGGGGTAGAGGCGGAGGGGGCGGAGGGTGGCGGCGGGGATAAATTATTTTGTTACTTAGGGGGGTTTGCAAAAACAACGTGTTTGATATTTTACCCCCTCACCCCACATAGATTTTTTTATTACTTATATGATCATTGAAGGGTTCATAATTTTCATTGATATTATGTTTGCTCTGGCACACTCGGCGTGTGTGCGCTCGTTCGTTTTTGGTTATTTTGTGTGATGATCCACACCAATGCGCAGCTATTATTTTAATTGAATAAAATATAATAGGGATTCGGTAAGCCGAAAATAAAGAGGAATAAATGTATTTTTTGGGTGTTCGTAAAAATCATTAAAATTTTAAATTGATTTATAAAAGTTTGTCTCCTCACGTTTCCAATGTATTTACTTGCTAGTACAGATTTTTCTGAAACTTTTCGGATGATTCAAGTTCGAAATTTCCCATTGACATCCGTAAACCTCACCGTCACCAAGACACCATGATGGTACCAGATTGAATGACATGTCTAAACCTTCAACGTGGTGTAGTAATTCAAACGTATGGGTACTATTAAGCGGGGCACCGTTTTCTGGCTCGCGAAGTTTCTCAAAATAGCACGCCTATTAAAAAAACTTTCAAAGACTCTACCGAAAAATTTAAGGGCCAAATTAACGATAGGCCTGAAAGTAAACGGCCGCGTCATGATGGGAGCGAAGACTCGAGGCAAGGGGATCATCGCGAGAGAAGAAATCCTAAACCCTCTAAACGCTAAACCGGGCCTAACCCCTAAACCAGGAGAGTCACTCATGATGGCGAGTTAGTAAAGTTCGGACGGCCGGGTCCTCGAACGATTGACCGAGGCCCGTATTCTGACCTTTTTAAACAAACTTGGGGTGGAGGTCACCGGGTGGGGTCTTTTACGCCTCATCCCACACGACGTAGGACTACCCCTACCCTTCTTATCCTTCCCAATGTCTTCACCACGCACATTTATAGCCTACGGGCCTCTAGAACTAAAAGCATAGTTTTTGTTTTTTTTGTACCCCGAGACACCCCCGCTTTAGAGGTGTAATTATAGGGGTGGTGAATACCCTACCCTGTCGGCCCCTCTTAGTAAACTGTATCAGGTGCGATCTCGTCTTTTTCTAGCCAATACCCTGTCGTACCCTACCCCCCATTGATAAAGATTGTCCATGATAAATGTGAGGGTGCTAAACCCTACCCCACCCATGTCTTCACTTGAATCTTCGTTTTTAGTACGCTACTCAGGTCATGGTTTTAATTAGACCACCCCTGCATGGTATAATTTACCATGTACCCCACCTTACCATTGTGTTTCCTACCAGAACAACTCTCTGGCACCCATCATCTGACCTATACCCACCCTACCATCTTTATAATCTTCTCCTGCCAGTTCCCCACATTTCGCGCAGCACCCCCGAAATGAGACCCACCCTTCGTCATCTCAAGGCATTCATTGATTAGTGGGGGTGGGGTAGTGACCTCTCTGCCTCCCTGGAGAGGAGAGCTTGCAAAGCACAAGCCGAATAGCAATGAGAACAAGAAAATGTTGAGGAAAGAAGAAATGCGAGACAGTTAGTAGACATGGACATGTAACAACTAGCTACATTATGCACAGACGGACTGGTCTATGAGCATAAATCAGAAATTTAGTTGGGGTGCGATTCTGAAAGCTGTATGAGAACGCAGTAAGACAAGCAGAATTGAAACGACAGGACCTAAGCTCTGCAAAACAGATCTTCACAGTCTGATGAAATACTTCAGTACGAAATCAATGCTGCATGTGCTAGGATCTTGGCTTAAGGTGTAGAGGAGAGGTAGAACCTAAGTATGAACCGAAGCAGGCGTACGCCTTTCGACTGACCATCCAATTCGAGGGAGCTCTTTTCAGCAAGGCCTTCTCTCGCAGTGTCTCCATCTCAGTGTATAGACACAGCGTGAGACCTTGCTGGCAAATATTCCTTTGTTGCTTTATATTTCTTTGACAATGTTCGTGGTGTAGGATGTGCGGAATCATCGCTTTCTTCGACTTGCTGAAAAAGTACCAAGGCAACCCAGAGAAACTCAAAGAACGTTTGACGGTGTTGGGGAACTTGATGAGGACGCGAGGCCCTGATAGCCAAGGTTATCATGGAGGCAAATACTTTGGAATGGCACATCAACGCCTTGCTATCATGGATCCCTTGCACGGAGACCAACCCTTCGTCTATGAGGAGCAGGGTTATGCACTTGTTGCCAATGGCGAAATCTACAATTTTCAAGAACTGATTTCGAAGCACAATCTTCCACAAATGCAAACTCATAGCGATTGTGAACCTCTGATCGCTCTATATGATAAGCTTGGAAATGACATGGTCAAGGAGCTGAATGGCATGTTTGGATTCGTGATTTCCAAGAATGGTGGGGAAGAGATCTATGCAGCGAGGGATCATTGTGGTATCAAACCTCTTTACATCGGATACGGCAAGGAGGGTGAAATTTGGTTCTCATCCGAACTGAAGGGGATTGTCAATGAAGACTGTGAGAAAATTGAGGAATTCCCGGCGGGTCATTATTGGACACGTTCCGAAGGATTTCGCAGATACTATCAACCTGCATGGGATCATGATGACTTCGAGCCCAAAGGAGATTGCTCAAAAATCAAGAAGGTGCTAGAACAAGCTGTGCGAGATCAGTGCATGTCCGATCAACCTTTTGGACTGCTTCTTAGCGGAGGCTTGGACAGTGCATGCATCGCAGTTCTGCTTAAGCCAATCATGCAGGAACTTGGAGAAGAATTTCACACCTTCTCAGTAGGTATGGAGGGGTCCCCTGACATCACTGCTGCCAGGATGATGTCTAAATTCTTGGGAACCACTCATCATGAGCACCTTTTCAATGCAGATGAGGCTTTCGAACATGTTGAAAAGGTTATCTATCACCTCGAGACCTATGAGCCTGAGCTTATCCGATCTGCCATTCCCAATTATTTCCTGGCTCGCATGACTTCTCAATATGTCAAAATGGTTCTCACTGGAGAAGGTTCTGATGAGCTTTTCGGAGGCTATCTGTACTTCAGGGATGCCCCTGATTCGCGAACGTTCCATCGGGAGCTGAGGAGGATATTCCATCATCTTCATAACGTCAACTGCCAGCGAGCAGATCGAATGACAATGGCTCATGCTCTTGAAGCTCGTGTACCTTTCTTGTGCCCCAATGTCATCGAGGCGATCATGAATATCGATCCCAGCTTCAAAACCATTACTAAGGAAAGGCCGGCTGAGAAGCATGCACTTCGTGCTGCCTTTGAAGGAACTATGCCTTCTGAGGTGCTCTGGAGGACCAAAGCCATGCAATGCGAAGGGATCGGTATGACTTGGGTTGCAGAACTGCAGAGCCGGTGTAATCGCCAAATTTCTGATGAAGAATTCGCTCGAAGAGATGAACTCTACCCGATCAACACCCCTGTGACGAAGGAGGAAATGTACTACAGAAAGATCTTTGAGAAGTACTACAAGGGCATGGACAAATTTGTGCAAGTTTGGGATGGAGGTTGTCGGGCTGGAGGAGCAGCTTGGAAGACAACAGCCTACACGCGAGAGGGTCTGAGAGATGTGAAGCAACTTGCAAAAGGACTTGGCATCGACACCAATCACGTTGACGAGCACAGTGAAAAGCTGGCCAATTTTCATGGGAAGGATAGTTTGGGTGACAACACAATTCAAACTTGAAGTTCTTCCCTCATTGAAGCTGTCTCCTATCTGGTGATGAGTGAAACAAAATAAGATTTTGATTATGATTTTTTTGAATCAGACGTGGAGGTGACTTTCTTTTTCAGTTTGATTCTCTCAGAAGTGTTGCAATAAAGTCTATGATGACATTTCATTCAATTAATTTGTGAAACGTCCTCGGAAATCAGATTCTTGGAGAATCAAATTCTAAAACAACACTAATCGTGAACAGTGCAAGAGCATCAAGGCCATGCTATATACTTTAAAACAAATGATCACAACCTACCAAAATTTGGATTGCGACAGATTTGTTTGAGAAAATATCAAGGCAACTCGCACAAGGGTTGAATTCGCTCTTTGCCAGCATAATGCGTATTGAGAAGGTGGACGAGCACAACGAAACAATAAGCTCAAAGTTTGTTGACACGATTGTTGATGTGGTATCCTCATAACAATTGAGACGATTGCTGATGTGGTCACCTTGTAATGAACTCATGTTTTGTAATAACGGAGTTCTTTCATGAACGTATTCCATTCTAGTTGTGTTCGCCTCATGCGATATGTCTCATCGTTTTGTATCCAAGCAAGGAAAGTGGATACATAACGCTGATAAATCCTTCTTGCCTCGTCAGGTTGCGGGTTCTTGATAAAGGTTTCGTATTGTATTCTGTCTCTATCTAATCGAGCGGGATCCCTGATTGGAGAAGTCTGAAGTTGATCAAGAATGTGGCGATGAAATGATCGAATAACAAATCCAAGGTTCGACAGCATTTCTCGGTCTTCCCTCTGACTGAAATCTCTTGGATGGAGATCTTTGTACGGCGGGAGATTTTTGTCTGGGTTGCCGAAATACCACAGAATCCATCCGCATGCTAGGCTAGCAAGCTCGATCTCTACGGCCTTGTTTGCTTTTTGAGGCTGATTGGTTGTAGACATCTCATCAGCAATGTGTAGCAACGTGTCCTTCAGCGAAAGGTTGGCCTTGGGCACATGTTAGCAACTATTCTCACAAAACTCCAATCTACTTACACAAGGATACAGCGCAAAAGGGTCTTTCACATTTGCATCCTTTGCAACATTCTTCATTTGTTCTAGTGTGTCACGCAGCTCCCCTAATGTACGGAATGATGGCGAAGGTGCATCTGAGACTTCCTTTTGACCACTGGCGGACATATTCTGGGACGATCACCTGGCAATAATGGATGCGCTAAGTCAGGATAAAAATGAAGAATCTCTGTTTAAGAAAGGCAAGTTTTGTCACAACGAATGTATCAACTACGTGACCTCATTCCAGTGCTCGCTCGAATACTCTTCACAATTAATTATTTTCAACACTCCCATTTTTCTATCCATGCCACTCTGCTTCACATACTCGCTCATCTTCGCTTTCGCCTCTTGTATATCGCTGTCGCTTCTCTCTCCCTCCCTCCCTCCCTCTCTCTCTCCCTCCCTCTCTCTCTACCATCTTGCATACGCCTACGACTCCTCTTCACCCTTCGCCTCTTCCCACTCCATGAAATCCCACGTCGCATATGGGTTTTCTCAATTATTGACTGAAAAGAAAAGCAACTCATTTCACTCGCCACCCCGGGGCCCGGCCTCCGCTTACAGCGGCCCCGGGGCGGAACAGTCGGATACTCCGATACTGGCAAAGCCGCCCGCTTCCTAGGACCCTAATAGGACCGGTGACCACACTACAAGGCAGATAGGCTCCTGCTAACTAGGGTCCTCCATCCGATGCCATGATGATCGCCATGTGCGGCTGCAGCGGTAGTGCAGTGTGGCCGCGCTCTGTCGCAATGGCACTGAGCCTAGAGCCGCGGCAGCACCACCGTTCACTATCATTTGAAAGTATTCAACATTTAATGCAAATTACTGACTTTGTTTATCATGGCAGGTTTTCCCCATGATGGGCGACAATGAATCTTTGGACGAGCTGGTGAATAAGATGCTTGAACCATGGTCAAACCTTCTCTGTCCTATGTTCAATTCCAACCTAAAGCAACCGCTTTGCGAGAGAGACAAGCTGGAAGATCATCGAGCAGCCCCTCAACACACTCAAGATTGTCCCAACTTGAAAAATGTCACAACAAGGATCTCGCCAGTGAAAGCCTATCAATATCGAAATGGCGGTTTCACCATCCCTCCCAGTACCCGCAAACGAGCAGTGAGGGAGGTAAACCAAATCCTTGAGCTGCACCATTGAAATCTCTACGCCTGTTCTCAAGCTGGGTCCGAGTTCCTTTCTGCTTATATTTGATTCGTACTGGCTTGAGGTTGTATGCTAAACTCTACTGAATTCAGCTCGATGTGCTTTAGTAATGATTGATTATTCCTTGTACTTTTTAAAGTTATCACCGTTTGGCAAAACAGCTTACTCCAAAAGCTTTCATGTTACCGTTCAGATCACAATCAGCCTACGATCACAGAGCAAAATTCCTCAAGCGCTGGCTCCAAAGTTTTTTCCCGTGCTGAACCAGGAAGGCATAGTGAACTCTCCGAAGGGTGACTTCAATACGCTGCCGTCCGGAAATTTGTCCTTGGAGGCTTCTGCAACTCGAGGCTTCTCCACAGCCTTGACTTCTGTCCGCATTGGCTCGACAGCAGGAGAAATCTGAGGAATGTCTTCAGTCACCTCCTTGAACTGATTGACTTGTCCCTGAGAGCCCTCCTCTCTGGCCGGAGGGGCTGGAGGGGCAGAGACAGGCCTCGAACGTCCTAAGCGGCGGCCTGTCTTGGACTTGCTTGCCATTCTAGCAGTAAGCGAAGTGGATGTAGAAGGAGTGTCAGATCCAGGACCCGAAGAGTAGCGCAACTGCAACATGTCACGATAACGAAGAATTCCACGTTGCTGTCGCTTGACCCAGGGACGGCTTGCCTTGTTTTTCTGCCATCCGTAAAGCTTCCTTGGAGCGGCTGGGGAGTTCGACGGGGGAAAGATTAAGTCGATGATTGAGTAGAGGAAGACACCTCCAATGCCAATGGCACAGCCAAGAAGCTTAATAGGATCCAAGCTTTCACGCAAGACGATAGCAACGCCAATGATAACGATGACTCTCTTGGCGGTGTTTGCAACTGACTGAGTGACCGCATTCGTCTTCTTGATTGTCATCGTCGCCAGCTCATTGTATCCGTAGAACCACAACCCGGAGGCAATCAGATTGTATGTCACAGCTGGAGTTGTTTGCCATAGAGAGCAAAACTGTCCCCATTTTGCACCCTCCTTTGCTATCATCACGGGGACAGAAAGCAAAAAAGAGAGGATCATGGTGATTGCAAACTGATTCCCAACATTTCCAAGCCTGTCTTTGATCCCAGGAGTAGTCATGAGCTTCTGGTTTTCTTGGCCCTGTTTGGAGATCAGCTCATCTGCGTCTTCATCTCAAAATCATCACCTTGAAGGCAGCAAAAAGATTGGCAATGCAAGCTGTGATGAGAGCAGACCATGCGAAATCAAGCTCCTTCACCGAGGCGAGGACGACTCCTCCAATGACTGGGATTAGACACAGCCACTTTCCCAGTGAGAGCTGGCAGATTCAAATGAGTGAGCGCGAATATCAAAAAACGTGGGTGAAAGGAAGACAGACAGTGCCCCCCAAGAAGTATCGAGGATGAACACTGCGGTCTTTGAAAGGTAGATACAGACTATAGGAAGAAGGAAGAGATTGATAATGGCTTTTTCTGACCTTCTTCTGGTAAAGGGTAACTCCAAGGAGAGCAGCAAATGCTGGCTCTGCAGCCTTGACGATCTGTCCAAAGGAAACGGCTCCAGCACTGAGTGCGAACACCGAGAACGAATGAGCGGCGGCAGCACAGAAAGCGACCTGAAAGTTGGCTTAGCGGGTGACACATCGGTATGCGCAATACAGGGATCATCTTGATCACATCTTCCTTGGTTATTTTGGGAAGCTTGCGAGCATCTGGCGCTGCCCACAAGAAGAGGGCGTACAAACATCCCACACCAAGCTGCAACGTGGCAATTGTAAGGGGGAACCCTGCCGCTCCTCCGGCTGCCTTCAGAGCCAACTTGTTTGTGATGTTGTCTACCAACACAATTTCGTCAAGAGACAGCATGCCTTCTCATTTGAACTTACAGTAGTAGTTGCCGAGGTACCACAAGGCGAAGTAGGCGATGAGCTGCAGGTCGATGGAGATCCCCTTAGAGGATGTTGTCGGTGACGAAGAAGCTGACATCAAACGTGATGACAATGGGTTTCCTTTCTGCTCACTTCCTGCTCTTGTCAGGAGCGGACGGGAATAAGCTGATGGTATCGCAAGGGTGTGTCTCGTTGCATACGGAACAGCTTTGGGGGACTGCAGCGATGACGAAAGGAGAGTGACAGACGGCTTGTTAACAGCTGGAAGTGATGGAGGACTGAAGTTGGGCGAGAGGAAGGCGCATGAAGATGCTGCCATGGTCATCCCCATCATGATCCTCATCGTCGCCTTCGACGTCGCCGTCTGCTCTCGTGCCATACACCAGTGACAAGCCCGATGCTCCTCACACAAAGCTGGTTTAAACTTTACTCTCATATTTCAAAATAACACAACAAATCCTGCAGATAGTAGTCGAAACCTGAATCCTCTTCTTTATGACTCAAGTACCCACCCTATATTCGGAAGTGCTTCTTCACCTACCCCTTCCAGAGAGGGTCACCCAATGAGACGACCAGTGGTCCTTGTTTTACACACCCACCCAGCTCCTAGGTTTCTATGGAACCGGAAAAAATTTAGCACCTACCCTACCTCCCAAATTGTGGACCCACCCCTCTTAGAGGCCCCAACCCCGGTAACCTCTGGAGGCATTTGCAAGGCTCGGATCCTGCACCCCAATGTACCACCCTACCCAGTCTCATTTTATACCACCACCCCCTTTTGCATCTCACAATTACCCACCTCTTTCGTATCAAAAAAATCCTTAACCCCACCTCCCTTCCAACATGGCCGTACAGCAGGCCTGGACAGCTTACTAGCCCCCTTTGAGTAAAAGGTCAAGTCACTGATCCGGCATACTCAGTCACTATGATAGCCGAACTTACCGCCGTAGTACCGTCCGCACTGATCGGACTGGCAGTGAGTAAATGAGACCCGGGGCCATCCGGCGGCGAGAGTCGGTGAGGCAGGCAGTGGCACTGCGCCGCGCCGGCCGGGCCCCGGCAGCCCGAGGCCGACGAGCCGGCCCAACGCAGGCCGGGCTGACGCGGCCCAGACTCAGGGGGAGGCCCTTCCGGCCCAACTTGCTTGGCTTGAACTGATGAGAGCCGCTGAGCCTCCGAGGATCTCTTGACTCAAAGTTACTAGCCTAGTGAAAAAGCACTGAGTACGAGGACAATCAGGATAGTCGAGGAGGCTTGACCCTGACACTGTACGGTCGGCCGCAGGCCAAACCGCCGGGCGAGCCTGAGAGAAACTTCGACCGTCACCACAGCGAGAACCAAATTCAATCCTCCGAGGATCATTCGTTTGTAACTGTCACGTGACTGGACTGAACGGTTCCGAGTCTAATACCGTCGACCACCGTGACCGTCGCCGTCTGTGACACTCAGGCGTCGACGGTCCGATCCTCTTCAACTTAGTACGGTTCGCACCGTACGGTGGCCCGGTACGGTACCGTCGCCTAGTACAATCATTGCGGCGATGATCAGATGCCCGGCGATCGGACTCCCGGCGGCGGGCGGCCGCGCGCCGCGCCGGCCCGACCCTAGGATCGGACCGGACTCGGGCGGCCCGGAGACTCGCCCGGAGTCCCGGGCCCCGGCCGGGCGGGCGCGCCGCCCAGCCGCCGGGGCCGGTCACCAAGTTCGACTGGGGCAGTACGGAGTACCGTAGGCTACCGTGCCGCTGCATATACACTGTACTCTCGCAAGACCTGAGGCGAACTGCAATGCTTGGTGGCTGGCCGCTGGAAAAACAAAGCTGGCATGGCGCGAGCGGGGAGAGTAGAGGGCGCAAACTAGCTTGATACTTTCAGGATGATGTAAGAGGATGGGATCAAATGGGAGGAGAAGATTATGGAAGCGAGGAAGCTGATTTAAGCCTATCTTTCGTGGAATAGCATTGCGTGAGTAGAATCCACTGGTACACAAACATAACGAGGGGGGTACCTCATGTCTTAGGAGATCTCGTGATTGGTTGCCCCTGAAGGATTGTTATGCTGCAACATTTTAACTTTTGTTTCTGATGAGACCCTTTGCAGATCCGTAGAGCCATTGAACCCTCCGTGCCTCGTTGAATTTCAGAGAGCTTTTGATGACTTGCTTCATCTAACAGCTGGCTGCCTGTTTGCCTGCCCGTTGATCATCGGCATATGTTGCGATTGCTTCTTCTTTCTTTACTTTCTCCGGCCGGGTGCTTCTTGCTGAATAGCCGTGTTCCTCCTTTGTCTGTGCATAGGGCAAGCCGTTGGGAGTACGTTGTCCACGGCTATGGATATCCTTGGCATTTCTGCTCGGACGAAAAAACTTCAATCAGAAGCTCGCTGTCGAGTAGAAAGAACTCCGGCAGGGTTAATTTCCTGCGCATGACCACACAAAACTCAGAGTTTCTTCCGGAGTCAGCAGGCTGGCAACAAGAGGTGGAAAAGATGTCATCTACGGCAAAGAACAGCACCAAGTCTGGTGGCAAGAAAAATGCTTCTCCAGTCATGCGCGTTTCTCCAGAGTTCAACTCTCTCTGTCAAGCGCAATTTGAAGTTCTTTCTTGTATCCTTGGGGCCTCCAAGTGTGTCCTCTACTTCCGCAGAGAAGATGCCAAGACAGGTCAGCTTGATTTCGTGCCAGCAGCGGTCTACCCCGAGAAGCAGGTTTATTGCTGCCACTTTGAAGCTGAGCTCTAATGTTTTCTATCAGCGTGTCTGGGTTGTTGGTGAGGGTCCAGCTGGTCTGCCAGCTTCCGGGCCGATCGAGCTTCCTGGCTTCTTCTCTGCCAACTCCATGTTTCCAGAGTATCCTTTCATCAAGCGACAGAGCTCTGGGATTGCAACCATTTCGCTCGCTGACGGAGGAATTTCGCTTCCTCTTGAGTATGGATCCGTTGTACTTGGCACGATTGCTGTCTGGCGAGAGAGTGAGCTGCTCGAGAGTTGCTTTCATCGCTGACATCGTGTTAGACCAGAAAGAATGGCAGGATACAGAGCTGAAGCAGGTGATGTTTCAGGATCTTCCTCGGCGATCACGTTGATGGTAGTCTTTCAGCTCGAAGCCATTGCTCGCTCGTTAGCTGTAGCTGTCATATTGGATCAGAAACATCAATGGCAGGCAAATAAACTGGATCGTTACCGTCAAGTTTTTGAAGTGGAGGATGGCAGGAAGCGGTGCAAGCAGAAAGCATGAGAAAGATGCTATCAGAGACCTTACACCAGGTTACTTTCAATCTTGATGAAATATTTCTCTATCTTTCAGTGCACAATTTCAATCTCTGCTCTAATGCACCCTCCTCATTTTACTCTGTTTGACTTCCGTTTTCTTTCGTTTCCTCCAGGTCAAGAACAGTTTAAGTGCTGTAAGAATGTTTGGCAAGCTCCTTCTTCGCCGTCTCCCTGGTAATCTTGAAAGATGTTTTTTTAGAGGCGCTACAGATTCTCAATCGCTTTGAAGGAAGCGACAAGATGAATAGGGAACTAGCAAGGGACATCTTGATACAGGTATCCTCCTTCTGTACCCGCCGAATGCTGACGTGAAGCATGGTTGCTACTAGTCCGATCGCCTGGTTGATCTCTTGCTCCCCATCGATTCAATGTCAAGCCCTCCTCGTCTTCGCCAGTCTCGCGCAAACGGGCATGGAAAGCCGCTCCTGCTCTCGTCTGCGTGAGCCCATCACATCTCCATGTTCCCCTGTAGCTCACGCATTGACTGCAGCGCTAAGAAGGAAGACGCGAGGAGGAGCATGATGTCGAGCATGGTGATACTTGACGGTAAGGTTTGCTCTTCTCCTCTCAGCAATGACGCACTTGGCCTAGATGATGAGTTGGATGAATTAGTCGGAGGCCCAACAGCAGCAGAAAGAATGCAGATTGAATCGCTCGACCGCTCCTTGGATAACGCAATGGAAGAGATGAGAAAGGGGAAAAAGGAATCGGGCGAGAGCAAGAGCAAGAGCAAGAGCACGTCAACCAAACTCTGTATCCTTGAAGAAGTTCTCGCTCCCATCATGAGCGCGAGTCAGGCAAGTAGGCATGCTGTGAAGCCGAAAGAGGTGAAAATGTCGCAGGCAATCGCGGAGTTTGAGGATATCAAGTTTACCTGCGAGTTCGGGGATGAATTGCCTCGCGTCCGAATCAATCAAAGAGCGTTGCAGGCAAGCAAGAAAAGAGGGCGACAACGAAGATTGAAAGAGTGTGAATTGTGTCATGGATTGCAGGAGGCTGTGAGCAATATTCTAGACAATGCACTCAAGTATGTGCTGCTGAAAGAGTTCAAGAGGAGGAAGAAGCCCTTTGTATCTTTAAGTGTTCAAAAAGGTTATCCCTCTCCTCCCATTGTCACCCCCTTATTCTTCCTCTTCGTTTTCCTCATGTTCATGCTGACTGCTTGACAGATGATAGTGGCCAGAAGAACGAAAGTTTCCTGCAGGTTCAAAATCATCGCATGATCTTTCTTCACCACCAACTACACTCTTTTTTCTGCGTTCTGCCAATTGCTCACTTGACTGCTCATCCTCTACGCCTTGGTGCAGATCATCATCGAGGACAACGGTAATGGCGTCCAACCTCACGAACTTCTGCGCATCTGCGAGGAGGGGTACAGGTGGGGTGTAGGCGAAGGGAGGAAGAGGCCCTGACTGTTTGTGCTCAGGGGAAAGGATGTTGACAACATTCCCGGCACCGGACTTGGGCTGCATATCGCCAAGGATCTGATAAGCCAAATGAATGGAAAGATGTCCATAGAGAACATAGAGCAAGGTTCGTTGCTCCCATCCGTGTTTGTATGTTTGTATCATCATCCGGCTGACAAGTGGTTCAGGAGGCGGACTGCGAGTGAGAATCTTCCTGCCGACAGAGACAAAGAGAATTCGCAGAAAGCGCAAACCTCCAAGTGAGACTGTAAATGTTTGATTCAGTGAGCACTGCTTGGCCGCCAACTTCAGAAGCCTGCCGGGCCCGCCATCCCGGGCAGGCGGCGGCCACTACTGGCGCCCAGGCTGGCCCGGCCCCTCGGGCCACAACTGCCGTGACTTGCCTTGGCTCAGTCCGGGGCCGCCCCGAGGCTCGAGTCGTCAGTCAGGCCCCCGGTGCCACGGTCCGTCACCGAGCTCGGACCCGAGCTGGCTGACGGACTCGGAGGCCGCTCAGACCGTACGCCGGTGACCGCGGCGGCCCGGGGCATTCACAGGACTCGGGAAGTACCGTCGCCGGGTCGGCAACGGTGGCCGCGCGTGGCCGGAACGATTTAGTTAACTCCGCCCTGCCGGTTGGCCGCCGTCGGATGTGTCGAGGAAGTGGTCACGTCCCCCTCTCATTCTGATTCCCCCAGTCCCATGGGAGTCTGACCCTACCCCCCCCTCTCCCCTCCCACCCTTGTTCTTCTAGAACACTACCAGAAGAACCACCCTACCTACTGCACTCCCTTTATGACTCCACGTTTGTCATCCGGTTGAGAAGGAATTAAAACTTTGCTACAAAATTTAAATGTTAACACGTATTTGAAAGGGTCTGCTGACGAAATTTAGAGATCTTGAAGATTACAAGGTTGCAATCGGGATTTTAGCTACCGACTAGTGCGGACATGTTCCACAAGGCGGTCCCTATTAGCAAGGGGTACCACCCACCTTACCCTAATCGGCAAACCACCGGTACATTGCAATTGCACCCCATGAGCACCCCTCCACCACCCCTTACAGACACATGAGATTCCCCCAAACACCCCTTCCTTCCGAGCACCCTACCAACTAGACCCTCACCCACCTAATGGTAACCAACACAGGTGATGACAATCATACTACCCTACCAGTGTAAGACCACACCCACCCAACAATCTGACTAGTCCTGGCCGATTGAACCGGTGTTTGAAGTTAGTACCTGCGATCCCACCCCCCAAATCATAGTTGACACGTTTGGTAAAGTTAGCACTACCCATGCCGTGACCACCCACCCCAGTCATTCCCCCCACCCACCCAAACCGATAGAACTCCATAACATGGTCGCTTCAAGGATCCTGGAGACTGGAGGTATCTGACCCCGCCAGAAGTTTCAGAAATTGCTTCAAAACTACCTTCCATATTTCAAATATCAATTAATTAAACTTTCAAAACTCGCTAGAACGTCGCTTATGCTTTCTCTCCACCTCTGCCGCAACCCGAGCGCTCAGCTACCCCGCTCGAGCTTGTCTGAGACTCAAGTCTCTTTCCTTCTACCATGACATCAATCTTCCCCTCCCTCCTCGCTCTTCTTGCTCATCCTTCTCAGTCACCCGAACGAGATCCCTTCCTCGACTTGGCATAGCTCAGCTGTTTGCTCTTTTCGTGCTAACCAATTTACATCTGCTACGCCAACCTGTTGCTTCTATTCCTTATCGGCTTTATCAATTTATCTCCCATTTCTCAAATCGTCCTTATTGTCTCTTTGCTCCTGGTGAATCTTTCTTGTTTGTTTTCTCACCTCGTTCCCTCGTCCTGATGTACAATCTTCGTAGTAAGCATCCGATTTTCATATCTTGCAAACGACTGTTTCATTACCTTGATACGTGCTCTCTCGGAATCAGCTGATTTGTGTCGTTTGCTGTACTGATTTGTTGCCGGACTTCAGTGCCTCGTTGTGGCGTGGCTTGCGATCAAACCGGTTGAGTTGTTGAGGCGAAAGAGCAAACGAAGAGTCGACATCGATGGTGTCCCAACCTCTCTTCACAGATCATGACGTCGTCCATCTCGGTTTCTTGAACGTTCCTCACATGCACAAGGTCAGATCCCCTCCTTTGATCATCTGTATGTTCGTCGTGATAAAAGTCGCATAGATCCTGGGCTTCCTGTGCTTGGGCCACTATGCAGTCAGGTTCTGGTGGCTGGTTCGCTATGGCAGCATGTACTTTGATCCAAGCTCTTGGATCACTTGGGTCACTCCTGCAGTCCATCTCCTTCTCTCCTGCTCCTCTTTCATTTTTCCGGTGCCCCAAAGACGGTTTGACTCGAAGCCGATCATCTGGAAAGAGCTTCAGCTTCACAACATTCTGTTTACGTTTCGTTCTTGCATTGTCTTCTGGCTGTGGTGCATGACGGTGAACTGCCTGAGTCATCCTTCGTGCTCATGACTCGTGTGCAGCCATGCTTTTCAGGGGACTGCGGTCAGAGACACTGGTTCCTGCGGCTGCTCATGGTGTGCTTCTCACATTACGTTGCCGACCGCATCACCGAGAAGTTCGAGCAAAGCAGCAAGACAACCACCAGGTCAAGGTCGTCGCACCTGCCCCGCAGTCATTGATTTGATTCTAGGGATATGCCGTGGGGACCTAATGTACCAAAGTGGGTACAGCGTTACGTGAAGGTCTACTACGCTGTATGCCAGCTGTTTGCAACAACTGCGCTTCTGTTAGTTCGTGTTGACTCGTTGAAACCTTCTAGTCATGAGTACTGCAGTATTTGTGGGAGCCTGGTTCTCGATAGCGCATTCGCAATCATGTTCCCCATTCAACTTTCTACTTTCTTAATGACACTGGTAATTGTTGTGAGTCGGGACTCTGTTCTCAATTATTTGAACAGGTTAGGAAGAACCTCATTTCTGGAACTTCATGGCATGTGTGGTATGCCCTCTCCCTTGGCTCTGTCTTCATGATTCCCATCAGTCACTCCATCAGGTGAACGGTTTCAATCTTGTGCGAAGAGATTGACACACAGCAGAATTTCGCTCAAGCTGCCGCCTCCGAGCTTTCTGCACGCTCTTGTCAGGTCGCATGAAACTCCCTTTGCGTGTGAGGTGATCAAGATGCTTCTGGTGCGTCTGCTTCCCGTGCACTGCTGCTCCCTCACCACGTGCAGGCTCCTCTTGCCGTGTTCTTGCGCCTAAAACTCCGACTCGACAAGTATTTGGTCTTCACAATCGTTACAGGTAAAAACGTTTATCGTGAAAATCGCTGGTGACACAGCGTTGCAGTTTCATTCGTTATTTTGACCTTGTTTGAGAGAGAGATTACCAGTCAGAAAGCTGTTTACGAGACCAGCCTTCCTGAGACTGTTGTGCCATGGATCCGCAACGCCGTCGGCGGTTCTCTAGCGTTAATGTCCATGTAAGGACCGCAAGACCAACAAGCACATGAAACATGTTCTGTGTTTGTCTTCAATGATCAATGTATATTGAAACCGACCAGTTGTTCCTCTCCCGTTCCTCGGCTCTGTCTACACAACCCTCATCCCCCTCACCCCCTGCGCCCTCCATCCCTCTCAATCCTACTTCTTTTCAACGTTGAGGCTTATATGATGAGAGAGCCCCAAGTCCTTGAGCGACTTGTCCGCCTCATCGAGAATCTTGCGGGGAAACGCAGTAGCGAGCGTGTGCTTCTCAGGATCTGCTCCACAGACGAACATGAAATCGAGGACGACCTGTTGCATCGTCACATTGATGAGAGAAAGAGAGAGAGAGAGAGAGAGAGAGAGAGAGAGGAAGGGGAGAGAGATCGCTTGCCTTGAGTGTCTCGGTATCGAGAAATCTCCTGCTGTGCCTGCTTCCATCAGGAAACCGCAACTGGATGTGCGTAGCGGAGCGATCTTCCTTGCTGGGCTCTGGTGGCAAGGAGTTTCTAACGTCTTCGAGCTGTCTTTCCCGCTGCCTCTCAGCTTCCTCGGCCTCGCGCTTGATTCTCTCAATCCTTCGCTGCTCTTCCAACCTGTTGCTACTCTCACTGCAAGCATGCACTTGCTGTGTTTCAAACCTTGCTTGCTCCTTCCTGCGATCCTCCTCCAAGGACTTCTGAAACTCTAACAGCAAAGTTCGCATCAAGGAAGTGAAAGCGAAGGATAATCACTTCACCGATGTCTTGTGCTACTCTCAGAGAATCTGTATAGTGAGAATAAATGTTCTCAGACCTGCCTCTGTAACACAAAAACGCGTCAATCACCATTTCTCCCTTTCTGCTTCCAACGTGCCTATCGCCATCATCATCTAGACATCCATCAGGAGGGAATGCTGGGTTGTCTTGTAAAGAAGCTTCAATGGCAGCGTGAAGTTCCTGCCAAGACGTCATCGCAGCTCGAGCCTATCTCAAAATCACCGCATCCTCATCTTCAAGCGACATTCTTGACTTCGTCTCCATGTTGCCTGGCCCCTTCACGCTCGGGATCGAGGGCTGGGGAGCAGAGAGAGCAGAGGAGGATGCCACTTGCAAAGCCTTACCTGCAACAACATGAACCCACATGTTTCCCTCTTTCACTTCCTCCTACTCACCCATTTTGCCCCATTGATGAGAGTCAAGAAACCGCGAGAGACGTTCGACGAGATCTTTGGGAGCGATGTACTCTTCGATTCGCTCAAGCAGGGCTCCCGTGAGAGGATCTATTATGTCGATGACGGGGAAGGTGTAGGACGGATAGATACTGAGATACTGTCTGCCTGCTGTGCTCTCAAACTCTTGCTGCCAGAAGATGAATTTGCTCGTCACGACAGCAGTGACGAGCTCGTTGCTCCATGTGTCGCGATTCAGCATCTGTGAGTGGAAGATGTCTCTCTTCTGCAGATTCACCAAGCAATACTTTTCTTCTCCTTCTGCTTTTTCTCTCAGCTTGTCGAAGTTTCCTTGAAACATCAGTTTTGCCGGGGGAGGAAACAAGTACGACCCCTCGTCATCCTCCTTCCCTGACACCGGCACTTGCATTCCCTCGGACGAGAATTTCCTGAAGTTCTCGATGACTGGTCCCATCACCTCTGGCATGTTCTCAACGAGTCGCTCGACTGTCTCTGATCCTGCCCCCGCAGCACCTCGGGTAACCCTCTCCCTCTCCACCTCCATCCTCGATTCCCCGTTCCCCTCCGGCCGCTCTGCTTCCACAACAACCGGAGATGATCTAGACCCTCCAGTTCCTGGAACCGAATGGATGCCTCCGAATCCATCATCGCCAACAAGCATCATGTAAGCATGGACTCCGTCTTCAAGCGACCAGTTGTGGTTCCTTAGCATGTCTTCGGCGAACGACTCGTCGTCTACACCCGTCACCTCCATGAAGGACGAGACGATTGCTTTTCTGTCCGTTTCCATCGTATCTTTCCGCGATCTCTGCTCTTTTCCTGTACGTCTCCCCCAAACGTCAAGCCCTGCCGACTCTTGCTAATACACAGGCAACAAATCCCTGCAATGTCGGGATGATCCGTGCTTGATCTTCGCAGCTGCTCAGAGATAGCAAGGATTGAACGTGTAGGTTCGGGCCAGATCAGCTAAATTTGTTGACGGGCTCCTCCTTCCCCTTCTCTTTCTTTCCTGTCCGAGAGCAGCTCTGTATGTTGCTGATACAAATGACCTTCTCGTTCGCCTTGCCCTGGCTCTTGTTGCTACTTCTATTAATCCTCTGTTTGACTTCTTCTCTTCTTCTCTTCTTCTCTTCTTCTCTTCTTCTCTTCTTCTCTTCTTCTTCCTCCTCTCACTTCAAGCTCTCGTCCCTCCCACCCTTGAATCCCTTTGTTTCAATGCTGCACCGCAACCCTGTCTACCCCCACCCCGAATAGAAAGTACCCTTCCAAAACTACCTACCCTGTCAAAAATAAGAAAATTCCTACCCCACCACAGATAAAAGAGCTATTAGACTATCATAATACCCCTACTTTATCTTTCTGTGGCTACCACCACCCATTATTTCGGACCCATGCAACTACCCCCTACCCCTCATCGACAAGATGAATCCTGATCTAATGACCCTTGATCTGATTGAATCGACTAAATCGATTGAATTTTTCAATTCAAATCACCATCCTGCAAACGCGAATCCGGCTCGGACCGTCAGGCGTGGGCCCGGCCACCTGTTATATATAATTATACTCGATTTATGCCTGATTATGTATAATGCAATGTAACATTCGAACCTGGTGCCATCATGGTGCAAGGGAAGGGGTCAGCGCTCAAGGCTTGCGGCCAGTGGCGGCTGAGCAGTGATGAGTCTAGTCTGACGATGTTCATGAAGGGTCTAGAGTCTGACCCTCTTCATTGTTGGATCCGAGTCCGATCACCCTTAAACTCACCCGAGGCGGCATGCCTTGCCAAGTTGGCACTGTATGCGAGAATCGAACAAAACGCCTTCCACAGATTCAGTGAATGGCAATGGCAGATCTATGATGACGACAGATCATGTCAAGACTTCTGACTCTCCTATCGGCAGGTGTTGCCAGCCTGGTCTGGGCTAGACTTGAGACATGGATGAAGCTCCGAGCATGCATCCTCCGAAACCGCCTTCTCGTCATGTGCGCTTGTCTCTGGAAAACAAGAATGCACTTAGCTCTAGCCATTCGACAAGTTCGTTCGTTAACAAGTATGTCTTGGGTTGATTGCTTCGATCCCTTGTTTGATTTCGGTACAGCCAAGATTTCATGCAGCTCAGAGAAGAGGTCCTGTATCTGTCCAACTCCGTCAACACTCTGCGGCAATCAGACTCAAGAAGGCGGGCAAGGTGAAGAGAAACATCGAGGGGATCTCTTCTGACGTTGATGTATGTAATTCACAAACAGCGGAGAGCATTTCAACCATAAACCTGAGTTAGCAGCGCTTGACCACTGCAAGAAGAAGGTTGGGTATACTTTATTCTTGCGATGCCAAAGAGGCATGCTATCGAGATGTTTCTCTGCATACAAGGTGCAAACAATCCAAGTGATCGATTTGAGTGACTAAACTCATCAGGGGCAAATGGGACTCAACAAGTGGACGAGAAATCAATTGAGTCGCTTCTCAATGAGAAGAAAGCGAAGTAGCTGCTTGCTCGTCTTGGATTTCTGGCTGCACTTTACGAGGCGACAAGCAAGACTTGAAAATTCCCTTGGGAAATTTCTGGAGAACAAGCACAAAGATTGCATAGCGACTTGGAGGAGGCACGTGAGCCAGTCGATGTTGGAACGACAAAAAGGTTTGTGAAACCGTAGTCGCTGCTTATTCTAATCAATTTTTTGCTCTTCGCGTCTATCAACTTTCAGGAAAGAGTATAGAGCCAAAGTCACAGAAGCGATCTTCAGGCTTGTATACGGTGAGCTGACGACTTGGTTGAGGCTTTAACATTCGTTGAACATGTTTGCAGATGCAATGGCGACTGAAGCGAAAAAAAGAGGCTAAAGTCTTGGAGATCTGGAGAAGTGAGTTCGAACGATCAAGCTGATGCTTCTTGATGGCACTCAATGCTAGGATCTGCCTTGGTGATGAGAAGAAAGCGAGCAGCGACCAGAAGAATGTTGCATCGTCAGACGATCAGGAGCGAGGTCTTACCCACATTCATTCATTCATTAATTCATTCAGGGTTGATTGTATTCCTCCCTAGAAATCTGCATTTTGGTTTTGGAGGCTCAGCCTTTGGATGCAACGAAGTGAACAGGCTGATGCTGCTGAACCAGTAGAGAGTCAAAGCACCCAAGCATCAGTTCAACAACAAGAGTTACAACAAGCCTGCCAATCATTACAAGGGACAGTCGTCCAACTAGAAAAAGAGCGAAATTCCTTGGCTGCAAGATTATTACTAGCTGAACAAGACCTGCAAGAGTACGTGTGCTTGCATTCAAGTATGATCTTGTCCAACTTCTTGCTTAAAGGAAAACGTCCAAACACACTCGGAATCAACTATTTGAGAGCACGCTTAGCAAGATGTACTCCTCTCAGGTCAACTGCATTCCCGCAACCAGCCTCTTGCTCAAGCGTGTCGCAGAACTCTCTGAACATCTCAGATCTTGCTAGCAGGACCCAAGCTGTGAGTATGGCTCTGATATAGTATGTCCTCGTGAACAGTTTGCAGGATATTTTTGAAAGGAATTTTCATAGAAGAGAGATGGAGAACAATTTTGACCTTGTGCTCGACAACTTGGAAACTACACTGCAAAGACAGGCACAAGCGAAGAACAGAGTGTGTTGGTGTAATTGACTGAGGTACAGGCGGAAGACTTGCGAAAGCTTCACGACGATTGTGTTGTAGCGGAGGGAGTGAAGGTGAAGCGCTTCTTCACATGGTTTATCTGAGAGTGCTCTTGGCAGTCTCTGGCGATCAAGGGGTACCTTCAGTTCATCGACTTCTTCTCCGAAACCCGACGGCTCTGCAACATCCACAGGTATGAGAGGGACGCGATGCCATGCGCTCCTCGGTCAGCTCATGCAGTCGCTTGCAGGACGTCAATCCTCCACTTTCAACAGGAGCGCAAGCTGGCGGAGAAGCGAACAGCAGACGTCTTCTTCGAGGTGCTTTGTTTTGCTTTATCCCTTCCTCCTCCTCATTCCCCTCGAGATGGAGAAGTCCTTCGAGGACTCCGTCATGGCCTCTCTCGCCTCTTCCCGCTCGGACCTCTCATCCTCCGACGACTGGCAGCACCTGTCCGGTAAAGCTCCTCCTCTCCCGTGCTGCCCGTGACTTGCCCTTCTTCCTTCCCCCCATCTCTTGCCCCCACCCTCTCTCAGGCGTGTGGAGGAAGAAGGACGAGCTGAGCGGCTTGTCTGAAGTCACGCGCATGTTCAACAGCCCCAAGTTGCTCGCTGACGTTCCCAACCTCATCGTCCAGCTGGTGTCTGAGCACGTGGAGGTTCAGAGCAGCAGGTGTGAGGAGGGTCTGAGGTGCTGCAGGACATCAAAGCGATTCTGCTGGCGCTCAGGAGGCGAGAGGTCGGCAAGTATCCCCGCAACGTCAGGCGCCTCATCGTGAGCTCCAAGATGATCCAACTCGAAGTTATGAAGCTCACGTGCCATGTCCACGTCATCAGATTGGTGCTGACCTCCCTGCAGGAACGTCTCGCCTGCCGGGGAGCTCAACACCTCCGGTACTCGAAACTTTTATCGACTTGTCAGCCTCACCAAGCGGCAGGTTTCATGAGCACAAACGGCTCAGCCTCTATCCAAGTTTGAGTTGCTCGTTTGAGTTTCAATCAAGATGGCAAATGTTGACAAGGAAGAAAAACAATAAAATGTACAAGAAGCCCTCGATCATCGTCCCTGGCTGCCCCACGCCTTTCGCTCGTTACAAGGAGACCTGAGGAGAAAAAGCTGGTGAGGTGCGAAAAGAAGAGCACGAGCAGCAGGAGGAGAGAGAAGGACAGGGGAAAGAGCAGGACAAGCGAAGGGACCTCATCGAAGTCGCGGTCAGCTCTCGTCCTCCGTGGGCTCTCCATCATTCCTGCCTGAACTCTCTGAACATCTCGAGGGCGAGAAATTGTCGGCATGGGACGGAGGTCCGTGCGAGGAGGCAGTTCGAGGAACGCCCGCAGCTCGTCGCTCTCTCTGACCTAAGACAAACTGAGTGACAAGCGGAGAGACGGGAGGAGATGAGAGAGGAGCAAGACAGAGCGAGAGGAAGGATGGCAAGGGTGCAAGTGACTAACAATCCTCGGCTGATCCAACAAGCACTTCATGTAGACCTCAAGCTCTGTCTTCCTCTGCTGCGCAACGTCGCGTGACATCTTGCCAACCCAGACCTTAGAAGGGAACTCGGCGAGTCGAACTGAAGGCTCCCGGCCCCACACTCGCTGCAGCTCCTTATCCAACAGGTCGAACTCTCGGTATCGACGCTCGACGCTCCACCTTCTTCCATTGTACCCCACCTGAGAAAACGGGACTTAGACCTCTCCCAACTCCTCCCTTCCCCACCTCCCCCAACCTCCCCGTTTTTACTCCCTCCACACCCTCCAAATTCCCATCCTCGCTCCCCATCTCCTCGCTCCCCGTTCCCTCCCACCCTCCCCATCTCTTCCCTCCCGCCTTTTAGCAGTGGCCTCACCTGCAGCACGTACACAACATGCTCCCCACTGCCCAAGCACACGAGAGGCATCGAACCTCCCTTCCTGCCTCCTCGTTGCACGAAGGGCTCCTCGAAAGTCACCTTGAGACCAGTCAGACCTTGTGGTGTTTCCGCTTTCTCCTACCTCCACGTTCTCCAGGCTGTTCCTCTCTGGATCGCGATGCCTCGAATGACCGTTGCAGTTTCCGTTATGTCTCGAATGACTTCCGTTGTTCTGCTGAGCGTGATCCATGAGAACAAGGCGAAAACTAACGAGCAAACACACAGAGACGACAACAAACGAGCAAAGAAGCAGAAACGAAGGACAGGAGAAACCAGGGTACAAGCAACAAAGTGGAGAGATAATGAGGAAGAAGGTGCATAGATGTGTAGATGCTGTCTAGCATCTAGCAATTATGCCATTACAGCAGCAGCAGCAGCAGCAGCTATCGTCTTCACCTGGCAAGAAGCCCTTGCTACAGCTAGCGCTTGTTCGAGTTCTGTGGGTTGGAAGAGCGAAGAAACCGCATCCTTGTTGTCCAATTTGACTGGCCTGGTCGAGCTCGTACACTGACCGTAGACTGTGTCGTAGAGAGGATCTTTGAAGACTCCGACACCTGAACTACTGTCACTCTAGCATGTCCCAAGCCAACCCGCTGGCCACCGTCATAGTTCTCTGCCTCCTTCTCTCCTTGCTTCTTCAAGAACGCTCTGCAATCACCAACGTAAGAACACAACAAAACAAATATGAGCGAGTCACTTCGCTGCTCGTGCACAGAAGTAGTTTCCTCCCCCTCCATATCCTTTTGTCCCGACGCTTTCCAGATTCCATGTGGCCATCACTGCGAAACCTTATAAGCATGGACGCAGAAAAGAAACCGGACGAGTGGGAGGACAATGTGTTCTGATACAGATGAACAGTGATTGAGATAACGATGTTGCCTTGCAATTGGAACGCTATCTTGATCTATTGCAACACATCATCCTGATATCCTGTGTCTATCAACCTACTGCTTCTTCTGCTTCTTCAGTTTCTGTCCCTGACGCTCCTCCTTCTACTCTTCTTTCTCCTCCTCCTACTCTTGCTTCTCCTTCTATTTTTTGTTTCTCCTCCTCCATTGTTGCTGTTTCTCCTCCTCCTACTCTTGTTTCTCCTACTCATGTTTCTTCTCCTTGTTCTACTCTTGCTTCTCCTCCTTCTACTGTTGCTGTTTCTCCTCCTCCTCCTCTTGCTGTTTCACATCCTTCTATTCTGGTTTCTCCTCCTTCTACTGTTGCTGTTTCTCCTCCTCCTACGGTTCCTTCTCCTCCTCGTTCTATTCTTGTTTCTCCTCCTCCTACTCTTGCTTCCCCTACTCTTGTTTCTTCTCCTTGTTCTACTCTTGCTTCTCCTCCTTCTACTCTTGTTTCTCCTCCTTGCTCTACTCTTGTTTCACGTCCTTCTACTCTTGCTTCTCCGCCTTCTACTGTTGCTGTTTCTCCTCCTTCTACTCTTGCTTCTCCTCCTTCTACTCTTGTTTCACGTCTTCCTTTTCTTGTTTCTCCTCCTACTACTGTAGCTGTTTCTTCTCCTTCTACTCTTGTTTCTCCTCTTGACTCTCTCTCTCCTTCTGCTTCAGCCTCGTCACTCCCTGCATGTAATATGGGTCCAATTCCAGACTGTACCACCCTACCCCCGAGCAATAATATCACCCCCTTAATTCCCATCCAATACCCCCCTACTTCTCCTCATGGCACGAAGCCTCTGACCACCCACCAGTGATATTTTTCGTCGCTTCATTCACTATGAGGCCTGTATTTGACTACATTACTTCAATTAAATAGTCAAACTATCGATGCGTTGGTCCCGGCGAGGTGACAGTGGCTGCCCCGGCCGGCCCGGCCACCGTGCCCGAGCCTACCGTACTGTGCCATACTGCGGCCCGCCGCCGGCGGCCGGCCCGGCCGGGCGGGCGGGACCGACTCCGGTGACTGTCCCGGCTTTCCAGCTGCTGGGAACGGTAACCGCGGGGGAGCCGGCCGGCGGCCCGGCGTCACCCGGGCGACCCGGGCATACCGTCACGGTGGCACCGGGGCCAGCGGTCCACGCCGCTCCGACTCCCGGCGCCCGGCGCGGCCAGGGTCCCCGGCGCAGCGGATGGTCATCGGATGCGGCGATCCGACTCGGACGTCTCAGTCACTGTGCCATCCGTCGCCGGGTCAGTCGGGCCGGCTAAAGATTGAAGGCGACCAAGGATAAGGCCATGATCAACATTCCAAGAACCTGCAATGCCATAGTAAAGCGTCGCAAGGACTGATGCGAGGACTCACCCAAGATGAAGTGACGATCGCATGATTCACGTCATGTCGATAGGCCGATGGCAGGAGCTCGGCCAACGAGATGAAGACCATCATCCCAGCTACTAGAGCAAACATCGCTCCATACGATACGTTGTTGATATTGTCTTTCACGGCAAGGTAGCCCACCACAGCGCCAAGAGGCTCACTGAGTCCGCTGATCGTCGCCCATCTGCAAACCTTTCAGTGAATTCTCAACTTGTGACAGTCCGAAGGAAACACATACATGAAGCCTTTCAATCGAGACTTGGTCGCATGATAGATTGGCATAGCAACGCAAATACCCTCGGGGATGTTGTGTATCGCTATTGCCACACAGATGGTAACCCCAACAGAAGAATCCTATCAACAACGGTGAGCGACAAGCTTTTCGCAGCCTGGAACTTGCCGCCATGGTGGCCACAAACGTCGCTAGTCCTTCCGGGAAATTGTGGATCGCAACAGCCAGGCCAGCAAGAATACCTGAGATCAGCAGCAGTATCACATACTGGCATGAAAGCTTCTTGATGGGTGCGTTCGACCTGTCGACTGCAGCTCAAGAAGTGCGGCTGGGTCAGGGTGCCGTCTCCGAGACAGAGACTCTTCTTCTTGGTCCTTGTCACACCTCCCCTGCGAGTGATCCACCATCAACGTCTCTGAGAGATCTTCATCTGTCCTTGACATTTCCGGGGTCAGCGGCTGTGTCAATGGGACCGTGCTAGTCCGTGTTCCCGTGGGGACATGCACATAGAAGTGTTTCAGGGTTGCTCTTGAAATGCGAACCTGAAGGGTGAAGTGGGTCAAGCACAAGACTCGCAGCATCTGCACAACCTCCCATCCAGGTGGAAGGCTGCAAACATCTTCAGGCCACGTGTCTGGGTCGCCCTCGTTCGCATCGTCGGTCGTCGTGACTTGTATTTCTTCCATTCCAGACATGCAATCATTCCTGAGCTCGTTTTCTACGTTGGTGGAACTGTCGGGCTTTGCCGAGCTGCAGAGATTTTTCATGGTGTGTACTGCCATCGCAACGAACTTTCTCGATGTGACGACATTGATGGCAGCGCAAAGAACAAGCCCTGCCATCAACGTCACATTGTAGTGGCCGACACGCCCTTTTCATGCCTGCAAAGAAGAAAGCGGTCGCAGACCCGTATCCTTTCGAACAGATTTCATTCGCTCCCCGTTGTGGACACCATTCGTCACTGTATAAAAGTTTCAGCCTTGTGCAATTCGTCATCAACTGTTGTTCAAACCTGAAGGCGACGACTGACTTTGTGAAAATCTCCACCATAGACACATATGTCATAATGCCTGCAGATAGTGCCAAAGATATTGCAAGAAATGTCTTGTTCTCCACGTTCACTACAAATGCAACGGCTGCCCCAAGCGAAGTGCACATGCCTGCAGCAAGCACCAACCCAAAGGACAACGCCACGTTTCCTTCTTTCATCTTTCAGACGCTCAGAGCAAAAGAGCTTGGTGCCAGAGTCAGCAAGATTGAAATCAGTTTCTTCAAGAAAAGAAGGAGATCCCCCTTCTTTAGACTTCTGGATCCCCTTCAATGCAGATCTTCAATGGAAACCACTTGTTTGCAGGTTGAACAGCAGGCGTTTGGATTTCGAGTATCAAGAGCTAGAAGAATTTCATAATGTACTATCCCCTTCTTGCTCTAGCGAGCAAGCACGTCATCGTCCACCCCGCTCTTCTCCTTCGCTGCATGGCCTTTTTTTTCCTGGTCACTTCACAAGTACGGACCTCATCCCCGCAGTTGAATAGGTTTAGTTCAAATAGTTTAGATCTAGGGGTTTAGATCAGGGTTGTTGTTGCAGGCTCGCAACTAAACCCATCGACCACCTGTCCCATTCAGGTGCTTTACACCATTATTTGCCTTGGTAGTTCAATCATTTAATCATAATTTGAAATTATCTTGAAACTATTGGTAATAATCATGAAATTTACTATTACCTCTGTGGCTGAGTTCGAGTTCGAGAGATGCAACCCATTATTATCCCGCTGAAACACCATGCACTACCCCTATATTTCCACTCTTACTACCCCACCTTGAGACCTCCACACTGTACATTTGTACAACAACTAGTACCCCTTGTTTTCTGCATGGATATACCCGTAGTCTTTCCCCAATCCTTCCCCCACTCACATAAAAGCCTCATTGCTCCGGTTGGCCCCATTCCCCGCCTACCATGTCCCAGTCGCTTATCCTGCTCGCACTGTTCGTCCTTGTCCTCGTCGCTTCGTGCGTCCTGGCTGATGTTGCCTCTGTTCCTGCCATGAAGCCGCGCTCATGCGCCCTCAACTTCGTCGCAACCCCCGCCAAATTTTCACTTCCACTCAGAACCACGACAGTTCGCATGGCGAAGGAGTCGGAGTCAGGAATTGCTCCCAGGAATGATGAGAAGGACAAGAAGAGCGAGAACAGCAAGATTGTCTCTCGGAATATTCAGAGTGTGATCAAGAAAGTGCAGGCTTCCCCTTCCGTTCTGATGGGAAAGAAGATGAAGAAGTAAATCGCGGCATCTTCTTGACGAGGAGAGGAATTTTATCCGTCAGTTTCACGTGTTCCATGCCTCGTTTGTGTCACTAGCGGATTTCGTGTGAAATAGAGCTTTCGCTATGAAATCTGAAGATGTATTCTAGAGCTTTTTTTGGTTGCAACAAAAAACAAAAATAAAAGCAACAAAGTCCAATTGGGGTTCGCAACAAATTCCATTGGGATTCGGACGTGTTCGAGAAAGAATTTTGATGTATTTCATGTCGTATGATCTTGTGATGTATAACGATTCTAGTGAAGGATAGAGTTGCCTAAGTCCAAGTTTCCTTAACGAATGCTGTTGGCGCCTAACAATGACCGACTGGCTTGCTCATCTTTGAGTTTAGAAGCACTGTTCCTCCCAGCTCCGAATATTCTCCAGAATCTGATGGTTTCATCAGCTGCAGCTGACACCACGGTCGTGCCATCCTGGAGCAAATCAGTAAGATCCTACAACAAGTCTTTCATGGTACTCTTACAGGGCTCTTTGCCATATGGAGCACCCTAGCCTGATGTCCGGTTAACTCCGTGACCTTCTGCAGGCGTCCAGAGCCGAAGTGTCTCCACAGAATCAGCTGATTGTGTGTGAAGCCATGGGAGGATACAAACTCCTTGTCATGGATAGACCACTCGATCGCGCACACCTGTAAGGTAAATCAGTCGCCGTTCAAATGATTGAATGGGGGAGCCGGACCTGCGATTTAGTGTCGACCTCGTTGAAGCAGGTGCCGTTTGAGGTGTTCCACAGGCAAATTTTTCTATCGGCGGTTCCTCCACCTGACGCTAGAGTGTTGTGTTGAAAGGGGCACCAAGCGAGCGCTTTCACTGCAGCTCGATGACGCTCTATGCACAACCTTGGGCGATTGTTTCGCGCCTCCCAGATGAACAGAACGTTGTCATTCCCCCCTGACGCAAGCTGGTTTGCTTGAGGGGACCATTTCAGCCCGCAGACTTCATGACGATGTCCATGTAGAGATGCGATCTTGTGATTATTTGCACGAGTATCATGGTGAATGATCTGACAGTCCCTGGACCCGCTGCTGAGGGAGGAGCCCGTGCTCCACGTGAGGCTGGACACCCGCTGTTCATGGCCTCGGAGAGTTCTGACCAGAGAGCTTGTGCTCACGTCCCATAACTGAATCTCTGCGGAGTGAGTTCCAACGGCAAGTGTGTTACCTGAACCCCATGACAAGGAGGTTATGATGTCGCCTCTGCCGTCTGTCTGCATCAACTTGTGTGCAGCACCTGTACTTGCATTCCAGAGAAACACTGATTGATTTAGTGCAACTGCAAGAACATTTGTGGGGCTCCAGTCTAGAAGGTTCAGGTAGTAGTCGTCTACGATCTGCGGGGCATCTAAAATCTTATCTGCTGACTTAGGGATGAACCGTGAGATTTTCTTCTTGGATGGTGATGACAGGCTGGGTGAGGTAGGGAGATCATTCACAGTGTAGCTACCTAGACCTTTGGATGGTGATGCTGGTGACAAGCTAGCTGACAAGGATAACAGCTTCTCATTTGGTGACATGTAAGGGTAAACTAATTCCTTGAGCGCCCGTTTGTAATCTTGCTTAGTTGGTGATGTTTCGACTTCATTACTATTTATCTTACCGTTTTCTTGCTGTTGAAAAACACTCAAGTCAGAAACAATGTCTAGACGTCTAGGTATGAACCGGTCAGTATACTTAGCCTTTGGCGACATAGCTTTGCTGGGGCTAAAACTGAGATCAAGAGACATGTGGGAACCTGGAGGGGATCAAGTGGTTGCAGGTGATGTCAAGCACAAGTGGTTGCAGGTGATGTCAAGTACAAGGGGTTGCAGGTGATGTCAAGTACAAGGCAGCGGGTAGGATGTCACGGTGAAAGCGACTGAGCTGAGCGATCGCGCGATGAGCAGAGGTTGAGGTATTGTAAGTACCCTCACCCCTTCAAAAGAGGTTTGAAGGGGGGGTACTCCTCCTCCTGCGATCCTCTAAAATTGCCGTTGCAAATTTGTGGCCCTCATCCCCTCACGTCTTATGAGGCTTCGGTTTAATTGTTTTACCTTATTATAATAGTACTGCCCATAAACTACTTTAGCTCATACGTTTCTATCCCCGTCACCATGGCTGCGAAGAGCTGGCTGGGTATGGCAGGCCTGCGGGAGGAGCAGGTGGCCTGGTCGCTCTTCGATGCCGGATGCTGGGGCTACGTCAGTGTAACGCTCTCTTGCCTCCTCCCTCTCGTGCTGAAGCAGCAGACTCCTGCCTCCATCGAGAAGGTAAAGCACCACGATCGTGAGATGGGAAAATCAAGCACATGTCGATGGCGCTTGATGCGGGGTGGATTACTTCACCATGCACTTCTCCTTACTTTGCTAGTTGACATCGTTTGATGTTCACGTGTTCAATCTTCCATCCACTTGTCCTTACTTTCCTAATTGACATCGTTTGATATTCACGTGTTCAATCTTCTCTTCTTTGTGTCACTGACTCTTAATGTTTGCAGTACGTCTCGGCCGTCTGGGCAAACGCAGTGGCGGTAGGAACACTTCTCGCTGGGATCCTCTGCCCATTCATCGGAGCCATGGTGGATCAACTCGCGCTGAGGAAGGTGACCGTCCTGGTCTCTGGGTTCGTCACTTGCATCTTCCTCTCTGTCGCCGTGTCCATCGACGTGGAACAGTGGCCGGCAATGGTCGGGTTTGCAGTGATTGGCGTAATGTTCTACAGTCTCATGCAAGCTGTCTACAACTCGCTACTTGTGCACGTCTCCGAGACCAGCGAGGATGAGGTTGTCTTCGTCTCTGCTGTCCAGTGCGCCATCGGCAACTTCGGCGCCATGGTGCTCATGACAGCGTTGGGTCTGGAGGAGGCAAAACATTCTAAGAAAGTCATTCCGATCGACTATGTGCAGCGCTGCTTCCTGTGGAGCGCTCTTTGGTTCTTCTTGTTTGCACTCCCGTTTGCGTTTGTGTATCAGGAGGAGCCTCGACATGGGAAAGTGCACAACGTGAACTTGACACATCAAGTGAGGTCGGCGATCAGCGCCTTCAAAATGTCGCTGCAGGTTTCAATCCTCTCCTCTTCTCCCGCTTCCCGTCGCTCACTCACGTCAGAACCGCGAGCTGCTCAAGTACATGATAGCCACACTGATCTACAGGTGAAGTTGAGGACGAGAGAAGGAAACTTTCTGATCTGGTTGATAGCGACGCCTCCTCAACCCTCTTTTCCGTGTACATGGTGTATGCTGCTCAGATCGGAATCTCGAATGCTGTGCTGGTGATTCTCGACACTCACTCCTCCTCTTCCTTCTGACCTGCCATAAGTTACATTGCGCTGTTCTGAATCGCTGGATCAATGTGTTCATGGGATTCGGGTAATCCATTGCCCTGTTTCACCTTCCTTCCTTCTTTTCCTTCTCCGCTGCCCCCTCCCTCCCTCCCTCCCTCTCCTCCTCCTCCTCCTCCTCCTCTTTCTCCCTTATCTCTGCTCGCCCCAAACTACCCAGCTTCCAATCCCCTTTCTGGTTCGCTGACAGCTTGTGCAAGTTGGTACTACCTGTCGAGACTGATCGGATCGAGGGTGAGAGCAAGAGAGGTCGAGGGGCTGTGACGTGTTCCGCAGGTTTGCTTCCTCCTCTCCATGTCCCTCACCCTCCTTAGCGCCATCGCGTGCGCCGTCATGCACACAGACTTTGACTTCTGGGTGAGGAGAGAGCGAAGGGGAGGAGGAAGAGTGGGCAGAGGAAGAGCATGAAAATGGATGGAGTTTGAGATTCAGGAGAAGACGCAGCAGCAAAACATGGTCATGAGGAGGAGGAGGAGGAGGAGGAGGAGAAATGGGGGGCTAAGGCTGGTAGGTAAATGAGAAGAGAGGGAAGGAGGGAGAGATAGAGGAAGGCAAGGAGCGAACGAGAGAGCTCAGGAGGGAGGAGGGGAGAGAGCGAGCGAGCGAGCAAGGGCTGGGGGAGAGATCGAGCGAGGGATTGAGAGTCTGAGTGTTTGCAGGTGATGAACTTGATCCTCTCTCTCGCGGGGTCTGGCGGCTACATCTTCTCGGAAAGTTTCGACATGTCGCGCAGTCGATCTGATTGTGATGCAGAGAGTTTTGCTCGCGCGACTGACTACCAAAGACAACACCGCACAGGTTCCCATCTCCTACCGTCTACCTCCTGCCTCCTCTCCTCTCTTCTCTTCTCCTCTCCTCTCCTCACCTCACCTCACCTCTCCTATCCTATCCTATCCTATCCTATCCTATCCTATCCTCTCCTCTCCTCTCCTCTCCCATCCTCTCTTCTCCTATCCTCTCTTCTCCTGTGCTTCAACTTGCTTCCTTACTCCGCTCATCATCTTCCTTCTGCAGCATTTTGGCTTCATGGCAGGAGTCTCCCGGGTCTCGGGCATGCTTGGTCCTCTCCTTTACGCCGCCATCATCGCGGTCGGAGGAGCACGTGCAGGTTCTTCTTGCCTCCTACTCCTGCCCCTGCGCTTGCGCCTGCTCCTATTTCACCTGCTCTCCTGCTCCTCTCCTCATGACTCCGTCGTTTCCTTCCAGCTCTTGTCGGCCTGGCAGTCTTCTCGGTCCCTGGAATCTACTTGATGGCAGACGTTGACTTTGAGGTCAGCAAGCTGATCAACTTCTCCTGATTCCTTCCTCCTCCTCCATCTTCTTTATCCTCCTCTCTCCTCTTCCTCTTCTCTCCTGCTCCTCTTCTCTCCTCCTCCTCTTCTCTCCCCCTCCTCTTCTCTCCTGCTCCTCTTCTCTCCTCCTCCTCTTCTCTCCCCCTCCTCTTCTCTCCTTCTCCTCTTCTCTCCTGCTCCCTGCTCCTTCCAATGCGCAGGACCTCACTTTGTCCTTGAATCAACCATCTCCCTCGCATGACTACTTTCACAACATCCTCGACTCTACCCCGCCTTTCACCCCCCTCCTCCGTCTCTCTCTCCCCTCCTCTCCTGACAATTTCCTTGGCTATCAGACTGGTCGGCAGTGCACGGAGTCGATGCCAATCGACTTCGACGAACCCCAGGAAGGCGATTAACATCAGAATCTCTTCTTCTTCCTCCTCCTCCTTCCTTCTTCCCCGCCTCCTCCTTCCTCTCTCCCCCGTCTCCTTCCTCCCTCCCCTGTTTCCCGTACCATCCTCCTCTGGTTTCCCATCCTTTCCCCCGCCATCTTCCCCATCCCTCCCTCATCCTCCCTCGGCTTCCTAACCGAGTCCTTCGCTCGTCGCGCCATCTTTCTTTGCAACAACGTGACTTTAGTTTTACTCCCCTCCCTCACTTCCCCTGCGAGAATCTGCCTCGTCCTGCCCACCGACTTAGTGGAAAGAAACCAGAAGAGAAGAGGGAGAGGAGGGAGAGGAGGAGGGGACGAAGAGGGGGTTTGGGGTGGGCTGGGGGGAAAGGGGAGGAGGAAGGAGAAGAATAAGTGGCACCTCCGTGTCCCCGTTGATTGCTTCCTTTCCCCCGCATCTGACTGTTGGCCTCCCGCACTTGCCTGCTCGGCTCCTTCATGTCCCCTCCCCTCCCCTCCCTTCCTCTCCCTCCCCTCCCCTTCCTCTCCCTCCCCTCCCCTTCCCTCTCCCTCCCTCCCTCCCCTTCCCTCCCCTCTCCTTCTCTCCCTTCCTTCACCTCGCCATGTCCGTCGCCTTAATCGCCTCCACTCGTCCTCCTCTGTCTGGCACTCGACCTATCAAAACCTAGCGTAACGAGTCAGTCCCCGACTCCCTACCATCTTCCTCCTTCCTTGTTCTCACACCTCGCTCTCCTTCTCCCCCTCCCCTCCCCCCACCTTCCTTCCTCCGCCTTCCTCCTGCTCCTCCTGGTCCTCCTCCTCCTCCTCCTCCTCCTCCTCCTCTTCCTGCTTGAGTGCGCAGCCGAAGATCCTGGAGGGGATGCACAAGCTCGCGATGCTGGAGCGGGAGCAGTAGAGGTCATAGACGGTGAAGGAAGGGTCCTTCTGCTCAAACAAGTGAGCGAGGAGACGTAGGAGGAGGGAGGCGGAGGAGGAGGGAGGCGGAGGAGGAGGGAGGCGGAGGAGGAGGGAGGCGGAGGAGGAGGGAGGCGGAGGAGGAGGGAGGCGGAGGAGGAGGGAGGCGGAGGAGGAGGGAGACGGAGGAGGAGGGAGACGTAGGAGGAGGGAAGGTGGCAAGTTGCCAGGCAAAGCAAGTTGCGACCTTGAGGAGGGCGATGCGTCCCCGTACAGATTCGATGAGATGAGAATTCTGAGCGAACGTGAGGAGAAGAGAAGGAAAGGGGAAGGCGTGAGAAGAGAGAAGGAGGAGAGACGAGGGAGCGAGAAGAGGAGGAGAGGAGGAGAGGAGGAGAGGAGGAGAGGAGGAGAGGAGGAGAGGAGGACTTGGAGGAGGTGACTGACTTCAGCTGTAGAATAAGAGAAGCACTTGGCCAGCACGTCGATGCGCTGCAGGAGCATCTGAACGTCTCCGTCATCAGCCGCCTGTCAAAGTCGAGGAGCGTCACCTCTTTGCGCAGAGAATACTCGGAGCGAAACTCTTGGGATATGTCGGACAAGATGACAACCTAAGCGACATTGTCAATAAACATGAAATCATCATTATCTTCTTCTTCTTCTTCTTCTTCTTCTTCTTCTTCTTCTTCTTCTTCTTCTTCATCATCATCATCATCATCATCATCATCATCATCATCCTCGTCATCGTCATCGTCATCACCATCATCATTACCATCACCATCACCAGCACTTGTCACCTGCTCTTCGGAGAGACATCCTCTAGGCAGCAAGAAGTCTCCGAGATAATCAGCAGGAAGGCGAGCAAGCTCCATCCTCGCGTACTCGCACGCGAAGAGGAGGATGGCAGTTGCTTTTCCCGCCTCCCTCGCACCCACCTTCATCCCCACTGCTCTCATCACCTGCTGCAGCACAAACTTCCTGTACAAGTCCGTCGCATCTTGCAAGCTCGGCTGGAGGGCAGGAGCCTCTTTGTCCCCCCATTGTCTACCCCCTCGTCGCTCCTCCTTCTCCTCCAAGTCCACGAGCATCTGCGCGCATTGCAACTCCGCGACCAAAAACTCGAGCGCGTGGAATCTCAACTTGGGGGAGGAGAGGCGGCAAAGTTTGTCGTCGCAGCCTCTCTCACGGAGGAAGAGCTCGACATGCTGCCGATGCGAACAACTGTGAAGCGTGAGGGACGAGGAGGATAAGAGAAGAGAGAAAGAGGCTAGAGATTGATAGGGGGGAGGAAGGGAGGAGGGAGAGAGGGAGGGAGCGGGGAGAAATGCAGGCAGGCAGGCAGGCAGGCAGGCAGGCAGGCAGGCAGGCAGGCAGGCAGGCAGGCAGGTATGAGGGTATCGAGTTAAGGGAGGGGGCGAGAAGGGTTCTTACTTGCTTCCTGGACTTCCTTCCAGCGATCTGACTCGTTCGATGAGGCGGCGGCAGATCTCGAGGAAGCGAACGGCTCCGTCCGGGGTGGTGAGGGTAGAGGTCAGCCGCTCCTCGTCTATCTGCTCGGGATCGAACATGCTGAGGTCGGTGAGGCGCTCAGACAAAGAAGTTAAGAGATCGTAGGTGACGTTCAAGGACGTATCCTCCTCCTCCTTCTCCTCCTTCTCCTCCTTCTCCTCCTTCTTCGCTTCTTCCTTGTTCGTCTCTGTTTCTATTTTGTGACAAGAGCTTGCAGCACGATCTCAACTGTTACCTCGAATTTCTCTCTGATTTTGCTCGAACTTTGAGATTTTTCTGTGGAAATGAAACTTCACACGCGTGTCCTCTGGCATTCTCGACACACCCACCTGTTCCCCTCAGAAGCTTGTACAACATGCTTCTCGCCTCCATTCGTGGCTTTCTCAGCATCCCCTTGACTGTTGCGCACTGACTGTGCAGGAGCAGCGAGAGCAGCGGGATGCGAAGATTCTGATGCTTTCGACGCGGCAGGAGAGGATTTGACTCCTCCTATCGTCTTGTTAAGGAAGCCTGTGACCTGAGCACAAACATCATCCACAACACGCTCAGCTGCCGACCGACCGCTTGGAATTTCTTGTTGCTCCTCGGCTTATTCGGCGGATTTCTCGAGTTTGCAGGAGGCGGAAGCTTAGCCTCCTTGACTTCCCTCTGCTTCTCCGCCGCCTCGGTCGCCACGTCATCATCGTCGCCCTTGGGTTCCACTCACTCTAATCGTTGAGGGGCAGCAGAGGCTGACCTGGACATGCTTGTGAGGTTTCTTGAGGTTCAGATCGTCTTCAAGGTATCGGATGTGTTTCTCATGCACCTCCTGCCATTCTTGTCACCAACATCTTTCGCTCTTCCGCCCTCTCACGCACGTGCCATCCCTCGTCCTCGTACCCCTCATACATCACGAGTCGTCTGTCGGGCCCAACCACTTCACCTGCTCTCAGAGTCAACGGCAGCACAACTCGAGAGCTGATACCAAGAGCTGCCTTGTACCAGAGTCCATCCTCGTAGTACTTGGCCTCCACAACTGTGTGCGACTGATCCAAAAACTCAGCGAACATCTAAGAACCTCGGAGGTCGCACATGATCGTGGGTCGAATGAACTATGGGAGACATAGAAGCCGGTGCAATCTGCATCAAAGTTCATCTCCTCCTCCTCCTCTTCCTCTTCCTCCTCCTCCTCCTCCTCCTCCTCCTCCTCCTCCTCCTCCTCCTCCTCTCTCCCACTCATGATTCTGCTCCTGCTCCTCCCTTCCTCCTCCTCCTGTATCTTTCTCACATCAAAGTTCTTCAAGTGTTGCAACCCGGCTGGTTTCGTGCTTCGGTGGAAGCCCTGAGCCTTGACAACGGCACGTCAGTAGAGTCACTTGCTCTACTCGCGTCCTCACTCTGTTACTCTTGTGCGGACTTCTGGTCTGACCGCTGGATTTTCTCTCCTCCTCCTCTGTCGAGCTGCCCACTTGTTCTCGTTGCGGACGGCTCGACGCGGAGAGAGGGCGCACATGCTGCTGCTGCTGCTGCTGCTGTGGCTGCTGCTGCTGCTGCTGCTGCTGTGGCTGCTGCTGCTGCTGCTGTGGCTGCTGCTGCTGCTGCTGCTGCTGCTGCTGCTGCTGCTGCTGTGGCTGCTGATGCTGATGCTGTGGCTGCTGCTGCTGCTGCTGCTGCTGCTGCTGTGGTTGCTGCTGCTGCTGCTGTGGCTGCTGTGGTGGCTGCTGTGGCTGCTGTGGCTGCTGCTGCTGCTGGGACTGTTGCGAATGCTGATGCTGGTGTTTGTACTGCTGGTGACGGTGATGCTGCTGCTGTGGCTGTTGTTGCTGCTGTTGTCTGTTTTGATGATGCGC